>NW_027617551.1:0-110214 GCF_964187855.1 Myxine glutinosa | reverse complement strand
TTTGCACTTGTATTAGTGCGGAAAAAAACACTTTTTACACTTGTGTTAGTGTTGAAAAACCACTTTTCGCACTTGTGTTAGTGTTGAAAAACCACTTTTCGCACTTGTGTTAGTGTTGAAAACCACTTTTCGCACTTGTGTTGGTGCAGGAAACCACTTTTGCACTTGTATTAGTGTGGAAAAACCACTTTTCGCACTTGTGTTAGTGTTGAAAAACCACTTTTCGCACTTGTGTTAGTGTTGAAAAACCACTTTTCGCACTTGTGTTGGTGCAGGAAACCACTTTTGCACTTGTATTAGTGTGGAAAAAACGCTTTTTGCACTTGTGATAGTGTAGAAAAACCACTTTTCGCACTTGTGTTAGTGTTGAAAAACCACTTTTCGCACTTGTGTTGGTGCAGGAAACCACTTTTGCACTTGTATTAGTGTGGGAAAACCACTTTTCGCACTTGTGTTAGTGTTGAAAAACCACTTTTCGCACTTGTGTTAGTGTTGAAAAACCACTTTTCGCACTTGTGTTGGTACAGGAAACCACTTTTGCACTTGTATTAGTGTGGGAAAAACACTTTTTGCACTTGTGATAGTGTTGAAAAACCACTTTTCGCACTTGTGTTAGTGTTGAAAAACCACTTTTCGCACTTGTGTTAGTGTTGAAAAACCACTTTTCGCACTTGTGTTGGTGCAGGAAACCACTTTTGCACTTGTATTAGTGTTGAAAAACCACTTTTCGCACTTGTGTTAGTGTTGAAAAACCACTTTTCGCACGTGTGTTGGTGCAGGAAACCACTTTTGCACTTGTATTAGTGTGGAAAAAACACTTTTTGCACTTGTGATAGTGTTGAAGAACCACTTTTCGCACTTGTGTTGGTGCAGGAAACCACTTTTGCACTTGTATTAGTGTGGAAAAAACAATTATTGCAGTTGTGTTAGTGTTGAAAAACCACTTTTCGCACTTGTGTTGGTGCAGGAAACCACTTTTGCACTTGTATTAGTGTGGAAAAAACATTTTTGCACTTGTGATAGTGTTGAAAAACCACTTTTCGCACTTGTGTTAGTGTTGAAAAACCACTTTTCACACTTGTGTTGGTGCAGGAAACCACTTTTGCACTTGTATTAGTGTGGAAAAACCACTTTTCGCACTTGTGTTAGTGTTGAAAAAACACTTTTCGCACTTGTGTTAGTGTTGAAAAACCACTATTCGCACTTGTGTTGGTGCAGGAAACCACTTTTGCACTTGTATTAGTGTGGAAAAAACACTTTTTGCACTTGTGATAGTGTGGAAATACCACTTTTCGCACTTGTGTTAGTGTTGAAAAACCACTTTTCGCACTTGTGTTAGTGTTGAAAAACCACTTTTCGCACTTGTGTTGGTGCAGGAAACCACTTTTGCACTTGTATTAGTGTGGAAAAAACGCTTTTTGCACTTGTGATAGTGTAGAAAAACCACTTTTCGCACTTGTGTTAGTGTTGAAAAACCACTTTTCGCACTTGTGTTGGTGCAGGAAACCACTTTTGCACTTGTATTAGTGTGGGAAAACCACTTTTCGCACTTGTGTTAGTGTTGAAAAACCACTTTTCGCACTTGTGTTGGTGCAGGAAACCACTTTTGCACTTGTATTAGTGTGGAAAAACCACTTTTCGCACTTGTGTTAGTGTTGAAAAAACCACTTTTCGCACTTGTGTTAGTGTTGAAAAACCACTTTTTGCACTTGTGTTGGTGCAGGAAACCACTTTTGCACTTGTATTAGTGTGGAAAACCACTTTTCGCACTTGTGTTAGTGTTGAAAAACCACTTTTCGCACTTGTGTTAGTGTTGAAAAACCACTTTTCGCACTTGTGTTGGTGCAGGAAACCACTTTTGCACTTGTATTAGTGTGGAAAAAACACTTTTTGCACTTGTGATAGTGTTGAAAAACCACTTTTCGCACTTGTGTTAGTGTTGAAAAACCACTTTTCGCACTTGTGTTGGTGCAGGAAACCACTTTTCGCACTTGTGTTGGTGCAGGAAACCACTTTTGCACTTGTATTAGTGTGGAAAAAACACTTTTTGCACTTGTGATAGTGTTGAAAAACCACTTTTCGCACTTGTGTTAGTGTTGAAAACCACTTTTCGCACTTGTGTTGGTGCAGGAAACCACTTTTGCACTTGTATTAGTGTGGAAAAACCACTTTTTGCACTTGTGTTAGTGTTGAAAAACCACTTTTCGCACTTGTGTTAGTGTTGAAAAACCACTTTTTGCACTTGTGTTGGTGCAGGAAACCACTTTTGCACTTGTATTAGTGTGGAAAACCACTTTTCGCACTTGTGTTAGTGTTGAAAAACCACTTTTCGCACTTGTGTTAGTGTTGAAAAACCACTTTTCGCACTTGTGTTGGTGCAGGAAACCACTTTTGCACTTGTATTAGTGTGGGAAAAACACTTTTTGCACTTGTGATAGTGTTGAAAAACCACTTTTCGCACATGTGTTAGTGTTGAAAAACCACTTTTCGCACTTGTGTTGGTGCAGGAAACCACTTTTCGCACTTGTGTTGGTGCAGGAAACCACTTTTGCACTTGTATTAGTGTGGAAAAACCACTTTTCGCACTTGTGTTAGTGTAAAAAAACCCACTTTTCGCACTTGTGTTAGTGTTGAAAAACCACTTTCCGCACTTGTGTTAGTGTAAAAATACCACTTTTCGCACTTGTGTTAGTGTTGAATAACCACTTTTCGTACTTGTGTTGGTGCAGGAAACCACTTTTTGCACTTGTATTAGTGTGGGAAAACCACTTTTCGCACTTGTGTTAGTGTGGAAAAAACACTTTTTGCACTTGTGTTAGTGTTGAAAAAACACTTCACACTTGTGTTAGTGTTGAAAAACCACTTTTCGCACTTGTGTTAGTGTTGAAAAACCACTTTTCGCACTTGTGTTGGTGCAGGAAACCACTTTTGCACTTGTATTAGTGTGGAAAAAAACACTTTTTGCACTTGGGATAGTGTTGAAAAACCACTTTTCGCACTTGTGTTAGTGTTGAAAAACCACTTTTTGCACTTGTGATAGTGTTGAAAAACCACTTTTCGCACTTGTGTTGGTGCAGGAAACCACTTTTGCACTTGTATTAGTGTGGAAAAAACACTTTTTGCACTTGGGATAGTGTTGAAAAACCACTTTTCGCACTTGTGTTAGTGTTGAAAAACCACTTTTTGCACTTGTGATAGTGTTGAAAAACCACTTTTCGCACTTGTGTTAGTGTTGAAAAACCACTTTTCGCACTTGTGTTGGTGCAGGAAACCACTTTTGCACTTGTATTAGTGTGGAAAAAACACTTTTTTGCACTTGTGATAGTGTTGAAAAAACACTTTTCGAACTTGTGTTAGTGTTGAAAAACCACTTTTCGCACTTGTGTTGGTGCAGGAAACCACTTTTGCACTTGTATAAGTGTGGAAAAAACCACTTTTCGCACTTGTGTTAGTGTTGAAAAACCACTTTTCGCACTTGTGTTAGTGTTGAAAAACCACTTTTCGCACTTGTGTTAGTGTTGAAAAACCACTTTTCGCATTTGTGTTAGTGTTGAAAAACCACTTTTCGCACTTGTGTTAGTGTTGAAAAACCACTTTTCGCACTTGTGTTAATGTTGAAAAACCACTTTTCGCACTTGTGTTGGTGCAGGAAACCACTTTTCGCACTTGTGTTGGTGCAGGAAACCACTTTTGCACTTGTATTAGTGTGGAAAAAACACTTTTTGCACTTGTGTTAGTGTTGAAAAAACACTTTTCACACTTGTGTTAGTGTTGAAAAACCACTTTTCGCACTTGTGTTAGTGTTGAAAAACCACTTTTCGCACTTGTGTTGGTGCAGGAAACCACTTTTGCACTTGTATTAGTGTGGAAAAAACACTTTTTGCACTTGGGATAGTGTTGAAAAACCACTTTTCGCACTTGTGTTAGTGTTGGAAAACCACTTTTTGCACTTGTGATAGTGTTGAAAAACCACTTTTCGCACTTGTGTAAGTGTTGAAAAACCACTTTTCGCACTTGTGTTGGTGCAGGAAACCACTTTTGCACTTGTATTAGTGTGGAAAACCACTTTTCGCACTTCTGTTAGTGTTGAAAAACCACTTTTCGCACTTGTGTTGGTGCAGGAAACCACTTTTGCACTTGTATTAGTGTGGAAAAAACACTTTTCGCACTTGTGTTAGTGTTGAAAAACCACTATTTGCACTTGTGTTAGTGTTGAAAAACCACATTTCGCAGTTGTGTTAGTGTTGAAAAACCACTTTTCGCACTTGTGTTGGTGCAGGAAACCACTTTTGCACTTGTATTAGTGTGGAAAAACCACTTTTCGCACTTGTGTTAGTGTTGGAAAACCACTTTTCGCACTTGTGTTAGTGTTGAAAAACCACTTTTCGCACTTGTGTTGGTGCAGGAAACCACTTTTGCACTTGTATTAGTGTGGAAAAAACACTTTTCGCACTTGTGTTAGTGTTGAAAAACCACTTTTCGCACTTGTGTTAGTGTTGAAAAACCACTTTTCGCACTTGTGTTAGTGTTAAAAAACCACTTTTCGCACTTGTGTTGGTGCAGGAAACCACTTTTGCACTTGTATTAGTGTGGAAAAAACCACTTTTCGCACTTGTGTTAGTGTTGAAAAACCACTTTTCGCACTTGTGTTAGTGTTGAAAAACCACTTTTCGCACTTGTGTTAGTGTTGAAAAACCACTTTTTGCACTTGTGTTGGTGCAGGAAACCACCTTTGCACTTGTATTAGTGTGGAAAAAAACACTTTTCGCACTTGTGTTAGTGTTGAAAAACCACTTTTCGCACTTGTGTTAGTGTTGAAAAACCACTTTTCGCACTTGTGTTAGTGATGAAAAACCACTTTTCGCACTTGTGTTAATGTTGAAAAACCACTTTTCGCACTTGTGTTGGTGCAGGAAACCACTTTTGCACTTGTATTAGTGTGGAAAAACCACTTTTCGCACTTGTGTTAGTGTTGAAAAACCACTTTTCGCACTTGTGTTAGTGTTGAAAAACCACTTTTCGCACTTGTGTTGGTGCAGGAAACCACTTTTGCACTTGTATTAGTGTGGAAAAAACACTTTTTGCACTTGTGTTAGTGTTGAAAAAACACTTTTCACACTTGTGATAGTGTTGAAAAACCACTTTTCGCACTTGTGTTAGTGTTGAAAAACCACTTTTTGCACTTGTGTTGGTGCAGGAAACCACCTTTGCACTTGTATTAGTGTGGAAAAAACACTTTTCGCACTTGTGTTAGTGTTGAAAAACCACTTTTCGCACTTGTGTTAGTGTTGAAAAACCACTTTTCGCACTTGTGTTAGTGATGAAAAACCACTTTTCGCACTTGTGTTAATGTTGAAAAACCACTTTTCGCACTTGTGTTGGTGCAGGAAACCACTTTTGCACTTGTATTAGTGTGGAAAAACCACTTTTCGCACTTGTGTTAGTGTTGAAAAACCACTTTTCGCACTTGTGTTAGTGTTGAAAAACCACTTTTCGCACTTGTGTTGGTGCAGGAAACCACTTTTGCACTTGTATTAGTGTGGAAAAAAACACTTTTCACACTTGTGATAGTGTTGAAAAACCACTTTTCGCACTTGTGTTGGTGCAGGAAACCACTTTTGCACTTGTATTAGTGTGGAAAAAACACTTTTCGCACTTGTGATAGTGTTGAAAAACCACTTTTCGCACTTGTGTTGGTGCAGGAAACCACTTTTGCACTTGTATTAGTGTGGAAAAAACACTTTTCGCACTTGTGATAGTGTTGAAAAACCACTTTTCGAACTTGTGTTAGTGTTGAAAAACCACTTTTCGCACTTGTGTTGGTGCAGGAAACCACTTTTGCACTTGTATTAGTGTGGAAAACCACTTTTCGCACTTGTGTTAGTGTTGAAAAACCACTTTTCGCACTTGTGTTAGTGTTGAAAAACCACTTTTCGCACTTGTGTTAGTGTTGAAAAACCACTTTTTGCACTTGTGATAGTGTTTAAAAACCACTTTTCGCACTTGTGTTAGTGTTGAAAAACCACTTTTCGCACTTGTGTTAGTGTTGAAAAACCACTTTTCGCACTTGTGTTAGTGTTGAAAAACCACTTTTCGCACTTGTGTTGGTGCAGGAAACCACTTTTGCACTTGTATTAGTGTGGAAAAAACACTTTTTGCACTTGTGATAGTGTTGAAAAACCACTTTTCGCACTTGTGTTAGTGTTGAAAAACCACTTTTCGCACTTGTGTTGGTGCAGGAAACCACTTTTCGCACTTGTGTTGGTGCAGGAAACCACTTTTGCACTTGTATTAGTGTGGAAAAAAACACTTTTTGCACTTGTGATAGTGTTTGAAAAACCACTTTTCGCACTTGTGTTAGTGTTGAAAACCACTTTTCGCACTTGTGTTGGTGCAGGAAACCACTTTTGCACTTGTATTAGTGTGGAAAAACCACTTTTTGCACTTGTGTTAGTGTTGAAAAACCACTTTTCGCACTTGTGTTAGTGTTGAAAAACCACTTTTTGCACTTGTGTTGGTGCAGGAAACCACTTTTGCACTTGTATTAGTGTGGAAAACCACTTTTCGCACTTGTGTTAGTGTTGAAAAACCACTTTTCGCACTTGTGTTAGTGTTGAAAAACCACTTTTCGCACTTGTGTTGGTGCAGGAAACCACTTTTGCACTTGTATTAGTGTGGGAAAAACACTTTTTGCACTTGTGATAGTGTTGAAAAACCACTTTTCGCACATGTGTTAGTGTTGAAAAACCACTTTTCGCACTTGTGTTGGTGCAGGAAACCACTTTTCGCACTTGTGTTGGTGCAGGAAACCACTTTTGCACTTGTATTAGTGTGGAAAAACCACTTTTCGCACTTGTGTTAGTGTAAAAAAACCCACTTTTCGCACTTGTGTTAGTGTTGAAAAACCACTTTCCGCACTTGTGTTAGTGTAAAAATACCACTTTTCGCACTTGTGTTAGTGTTGAATAACCACTTTTCGTACTTGTGTTGGTGCAGGAAACCACTTTTGCACTTGTATTAGTGTGGGAAAACCACTTTTCGCACTTGTGTTAGTGTGGAAAAAACACTTTTTGCACTTGTGTTAGTGTTGAAAAAACACTTCACACTTGTGTTAGTGTTGAAAAACCACTTTTCGCACTTGTGTTAGTGTTGAAAAACCACTTTTCGCACTTGTGTTGGTGCAGGAAACCACTTTTGCACTTGTATTAGTGTGGAAAAAACACTTTTTGCACTTGGGATAGTGTTGAAAAACCACTTTTCGCACTTGTGTTAGTGTTGAAAAACCACTTTTTGCACTTGTGATAGTGTTGAAAAACCACTTTTCGCACTTGTGTTGGTGCAGGAAACCACTTTTGCACTTGTATTAGTGTGGAAAAAACACTTTTTGCACTTGGGATAGTGTTGAAAAACCACTTTTCGCACTTGTGTTAGTGTTGAAAAACCACTTTTTGCACTTGTGATAGTGTTGAAAAACCACTTTTCGCACTTGTGTTAGTGTTGAAAAACCACTTTTCGCACTTGTGTTGGTGCAGGAAACCACTTTTGCACTTGTATTAGTGTGGAAAAAACACTTTTTGCACTTGTGATAGTGTTGAAAAAACACTTTTCGAACTTGTGTTAGTGTTGAAAAACCACTTTTCGCACTTTGTGTTGGTGCAGGAAACCACTTTTGCACTTGTATAAGTGTGGAAAAACCACTTTTCGCACTTGTGTTAGTGTTGAAAAACCACTTTTCGCACTTGTGTTAGTGTTGAAAAACCACTTTTCGCACTTGTGTTAGTGTTGAAAAACCACTTTTCGCATTTGTGTTAGTGTTGAAAAACCACTTTTCGCACTTGTGTTAGTGTTGAAAAACCACTTTTCGCACTTGTGTTAATGTTGAAAAACCACTTTTCGCACTTGTGTTGGTGCAGGAAACCACTTTTCGCACTTGTGTTGGTGCAGGAAACCACTTTTGCACTTGTATTAGTGTGGAAAAAACACTTTTTGCACTTGTGTTAGTGTTGAAAAAACACTTTTCACACTTGTGTTAGTGTTGAAAAACCACTTTTCGCACTTGTGTTAGTGTTGAAAAACCACTTTTCGCACTTGTGTTGGTGCAGGAAACCACTTTTGCACTTGTATTAGTGTGGAAAAAACACTTTTTGCACTTGGGATAGTGTTGAAAAACCACTTTTCGCACTTGTGTTAGTGTTGGAAAACCACTTTTTGCACTTGTGATAGTGTTGAAAAACCACTTTTCGCACTTGTGTAAGTGTTGAAAAACCACTTTTCGCACTTGTGTTGGTGCAGGAAACCACTTTTGCACTTGTATTAGTGTGGAAAACCACTTTTCGCACTTCTGTTAGTGTTGAAAAACCACTTTTCGCACTTGTGTTGGTGCAGGAAACCACTTTTGCACTTGTATTAGTGTGGAAAAAACACTTTTCGCACTTGTGTTAGTGTTGAAAAACCACTATTTGCACTTGTGTTAGTGTTGAAAAACCACATTTCGCAGTTGTGTTAGTGTTGAAAAACCACTTTTCGCACTTGTGTTGGTGCAGGAAACCACTTTTGCACTTGTATTAGTGTGGAAAAACCACTTTTCGCACTTGTGTTAGTGTTGGAAAACCACTTTTCGCACTTGTGTTAGTGTTGAAAAACCACTTTTCGCACTTGTGTTGGTGCAGGAAACCACTTTTGCACTTGTATT
The DNA here is from genome assembly GCF_964187855.1 of Myxine glutinosa. Taxonomy (NCBI): domain Eukaryota; kingdom Metazoa; phylum Chordata; class Myxini; order Myxiniformes; family Myxinidae; genus Myxine; species Myxine glutinosa. Next base: position 101,522 of record NW_027617551.1, on the reverse strand, counting down.
AGTGTGGAAAAAACACTTTTCGCACTTGTGTTAGTGTTGAAAAACCACTTTTCGCACTTGTGTTAGTGTTGAAAAACCACTTTTCGCACTTGTGTTAGTGTTAAAAAACCACTTTTCGCACTTGTGTTGGTGCAGGAAACCACTTTTGCACTTGTATTAGTGTGGAAAAACCACTTTTCGCACTTGTGTTAGTGTTGAAAAACCACTTTTCGCACTTGTGTTAGTGTTGAAAAACCACTTTTCGCACTTGTGTTAGTGTTGAAAAACCACTTTTTGCACTTGTGTTGGTGCAGGAAACCACCTTTGCACTTGTATTAGTGTGGAAAAAACACTTTTCGCACTTGTGTTAGTGTTGAAAAACCACTTTTCGCACTTGTGTTAGTGTTGAAAAACCACTTTTCGCACTTGTGTTAGTGATGAAAAACCACTTTTCGCACTTGTGTTAATGTTGAAAAACCACTTTTCGCACTTGTGTTGGTGCAGGAAACCACTTTTGCACTTGTATTAGTGTGGAAAAACCACTTTTCGCACTTGTGTTAGTGTTGAAAAACCACTTTTCGCACTTGTGTTAGTGTTGAAAAACCACTTTTCGCACTTGTGTTGGTGCAGGAAACCACTTTTGCACTTGTATTAGTGTGGAAAAAACACTTTTTGCACTTGTGTTAGTGTTGAAAAAACACTTTTCACACTTGTGATAGTGTTGAAAAACCACTTTTCGCACTTGTGTTAGTGTTGAAAAACCACTTTTTGCACTTGTGTTGGTGCAGGAAACCACCTTTGCACTTGTATTAGTGTGGAAAAAACACTTTTCGCACTTGTGTTAGTGTTGAAAAACCACTTTTCGCACTTGTGTTAGTGTTGAAAAACCACTTTTCGCACTTGTGTTAGTGATGAAAAACCACTTTTCGCACTTGTGTTAATGTTGAAAAACCACTTTTCGCACTTGTGTTGGTGCAGGAAACCACTTTTGCACTTGTATTAGTGTGGAAAAACCACTTTTCGCACTTGTGTTAGTGTTGAAAAACCACTTTTCGCACTTGTGTTAGTGTTGAAAAACCACTTTTCGCACTTGTGTTGGTGCAGGAAACCACTTTTGCACTTGTATTAGTGTGGAAAAAACACTTTTCACACTTGTGATAGTGTTGAAAAACCACTTTTCGCACTTGTGTTGGTGCAGGAAACCACTTTTGCACTTGTATTAGTGTGGAAAAAACACTTTTCGCACTTGTGATAGTGTTGAAAAACCACTTTTCGCACTTGTGTTGGTGCAGGAAACCACTTTTGCACTTGTATTAGTGTGGAAAAAACACTTTTCGCACTTGTGATAGTGTTGAAAAACCACTTTTCGAACTTGTGTTAGTGTTGAAAAACCACTTTTCGCACTTGTGTTGGTGCAGGAAACCACTTTTGCACTTGTATTAGTGTGGAAAACCACTTTTCGCACTTGTGTTAGTGTTGAAAAACCACTTTTCGCACTTGTGTTAGTGTTGAAAAACCACTTTTCGCACTTGTGTTAGTGTTGAAAAACCACTTTTTGCACTTGTGATAGTGTTTAAAAACCACTTTTCGCACTTGTGTTAGTGTTGAAAAACCACTTTTCGCACTTGTGTTAGTGTTGAAAAACCACTTTTCGCACTTGTGTTAGTGTTGAAAAACCACTTTTCGCACTTGTGTTAGTGTTGAAAAACCACTTTTCGCACTTGTGTTGGTGCAGGAAACCACTTTTGCACTTGTATTAGTGTGGAAAAAACACTTTTCACACTTGTGATAGTGTTGAAAAACCACTTTTCGCACTTGTGTTGGTGCAGGAAACCACTTTTGCACTTGTATTAGTGTGGAAAAAACACTTTTCGCACTTGTGATAGTGTTGAAAAACCACTTTTCGCACTTGTGTTGGTGCAGGAAACCACTTTTGCACTTGTATTAGTGTGGAAAAAACACTTTTCGCACTTGTGATAGTGTTGAAAAACCACTTTTCGAACTTGTGTTAGTGTTGAAAAACCACTTTTCGCACTTGTGTTGGTGCAGGAAACCACTTTTGCACTTGTATTAGTGTGGAAAACCACTTTTCGCACTTGTGTTAGTGTTGAAAAACCACTTTTCGCACTTGTGTTAGTGTTGAAAAACCACTTTTCGCACTTGTGTTAGTGTTGAAAAACCACTTTTTGCACTTGTGATAGTGTTTAAAAACCACTTTTCGCAGTTGTGTTAGTGTTGAAAAACCACTTTTCGCACTTGTGTTGGTGCAGAAAACCACTTTTGGACTTGTATTAGTGTGGAAAAACCACTTTTCGCACTTGTGTTGGTGCAGGAAACCACTTTTGCACTTGTATTAGTGTGGAAAAACCACTTTTCGCACTTGTGATAGTGTTGAAAAACCACTTTTCGAACTTGTGTTAATGTTGAAAAACCACTTTTCGCACTTGTGTTAGTGTTAAAAAACCACTTTTCGCACTTGTGTTGGTGCAGGAAACCACTTTTGCACTTGTATTAGTGTGGAAAAAACACTTTTTGCACTTGTGATAGTGTTGAAAAACCACTTTTCGCACTTGTGTTAGTGTTGAAAAACCACTTTTCGCACTTGTGTTAGTGTTGAAAAACCACTTTTCGCACTTGTGTTGGTGCAGGAAACCACTTTTGCACTTGTATTAGTGTTGAAAAACCACTTTTCGCACTTGTGTTAGTGTTGAAAAACCACTTTTCGCACGTGTGTTGGTGCAGGAAACCACTTTTGCACTTGTATTAGTGTGGAAAAAACACTTTTTGCACTTGTGATAGTGTTGAAGAACCACTTTTTGCACTTGTGTTGGTGCAGGAAACCACTTTTGCACTTGTATTAGTGTGGAAAAAACAATTATTGCAGTTGTGTTAGTGTTGAAAAACCACTTTTCGCACTTGTGTTGGTGCAGGAAACCACTTTTGCACTTGTATTAGTGTGGAAAAAACATTTTTGCACTTGTGATAGTGTTGAAAAACCACTTTTCGCACTTGTGTTAGTGTTGAAAAACCACTTTTCACACTTGTGTTGGTGCAGGAAACCACTTTTGCACTTGTATTAGTGTGGAAAAACCACTTTTCGCACTTGTGTTAGTGTAAAAAAACCACTTTTCGCACTTGTGTTAGTGTTGAAAAAACACTTTTCGCACTTGTGTTAGTGTTGAAAAACCACTTTTCGCACTTGTGTTGGTGCAGGAAACCACTTTTGCACTTGTATTAGTGTGGAAAAAACACTTTTTGCACTTGTGATAGTGTTGAAAAACCACTTTTCGCACTTGTGTTAGTGTTGAAAAACCACTTTTCGCACTTGTGTTGGTGCAGGAAACCACTTTTGCACTTGTATTAGTGTGGAAAAACCACTTTTCGCACTTGTGTTAGTGTTGAAAAACCACTTTTCGCACTTGTGTTAGTGTTGAAAAACCACTTTTTGCACTTGTGTTGGTGCAGGAAACCACTTTTGCACTTGTATTAGTGTGGAAAACCACTTTTCGCACTTGTGTTAGTGTTGAAAAACCACTTTTCGCACTTGTGTTAGTGTTGAAAAACCACTTTTCGCACTTGTGTTGGTGCAGGAAACCACTTTTGCACTTGTATTAGTGTGGAAAAAACACTTTTTGCACTTGTGATAGTGTTGAAAAACCACTTTTCGCACTTGTGTTAGTGTTGAAAAACCACTTTTCGCACTTGTGTTGGTGCAGGAAACCACTTTTCGCACTTGTGTTGGTGCAGGAAACCACTTTTGCACTTGTATTAGTGTGGAAAAAACACTTTTTGCACTTGTGATAGTGTTGAAAAACCACTTTTCGCACTTGTGTTAGTGTTGAAAAACCACTTTTCGCACTTGTGTTGGTGCAGGAAACCACTTTTGCACTTGTATTAGTGTGGAAAAACCACTTTTCGCACTTGTGTTAGTGTTGAAAAACCACTTTTCGCACTTGTGTTAGTGTTGAAAAACCACTTTTTGCACTTGTGTTGGTGCAGGAAACCACTTTTGCACTTGTATTAGTGTGGAAAACCACTTTTCGCACTTGTGTTAGTGTTGAAAAACCACTTTTCGCACTTGTGTTAGTGTTGAAAAACCACTTTTCGCACTTGTGTTGGTGCAGGAAACCACTTTTGCACTTGTATTAGTGTGGGAAAAACACTTTTTGCACTTGTGATAGTGTTGAAAAACCACTTTTCGCACATGTGTTAGTGTTGAAAAACCACTTTTCGCACTTGTGTTGGTGCAGGAAACCACTTTTCGCACTTGTGTTGGTGCAGGAAACCACTTTTGCACTTGTATTAGTGTGGAAAAACCACTTTTCGCACTTGTGTTAGTGTAAAAAAACCCACTTTTCGCACTTGTGTTAGTGTTGAAAAACCACTTTCCGCACTTGTGTTAGTGTAAAAAAACCACTTTTCGCACTTGTGTTAGTGTTGAATAACCACTTTTCGCACTTGTGTTGGTGCAGGAAACCACTTTTGCACTTGTATTAGTGTGGGAAAACCACTTTTCGCACTTGTGTTAGTGTGGAAAAAACACTTTTTGCACTTGTGTTAGTGTTGAAAAAACACTTTTCACACTTGTGTTAGTGTTGAAAAACCACTTTTCGCACTTGTGTTAGTGTTGAAAAACCACTTTTCGCACTTGTGTTGGTGCAGGAAACCACTTTTGCACTTGTATTAGTGTGGAAAAAACACTTTTTGCACTTGGGATAGTGTTGAAAAACCACTTTTCGCACTTGTGTTAGTGTTGAAAAACCACTTTTTGCACTTGTGATAGTGTTGAAAAACCACTTTTCGCACTTGTGTTGGTGCAGGAAACCACTTTTGCACTTGTATTAGTGTGGAAAAAACACTTTTTGCACTTGGGATAGTGTTGAAAAACCACTTTTCGCACTTGTGTTAGTGTTGAAAAACCACTTTTTGCACTTGTGATAGTGTTGAAAAACCACTTTTCGCACTTGTGTTAGTGTTGAAAAACCACTTTTCGCACTTGTGTTGGTGCAGGAAACCACTTTTGCACTTGTATTAGTGTGGAAAAAACACTTTTTGCACTTGTGATAGTGTTGAAAAAACACTTTTCGAACTTGTGTTAGTGTTGAAAAACCACTTTTCGCACTTGTGTTGGTGCAGGAAACCACTTTTGCACTTGTATAAGTGTGGAAAAACCACTTTTCGCACTTGTGTTAGTGTTGAAAAACCACTTTTCGCACTTGTGTTAGTGTTGAAAAACCACCTTTCGCACTTGTGTTAGTGTTGAAAAACCACTTTTCGCATTTGTGTTAGTGTTGAAAAACCACTTTTCGCACTTGTGTTAGTGTTGAAAAACCACTTTTCGCACTTGTGTTAATGTTGAAAAACCACTTTTCGCACTTGTGTTGGTGCAGGAAACCACTTTTGCACTTGTATTAGTGTGGAAAAACCACTTTTCGCACTTGTGTTAGTGTTGAAAAACCACTTTTCGCACTTGTGTTAGTGTTGAAAAACCACTTTTCGCACTTGTGTTGGTGCAGGAAACCACTTTTGCACTTGTATTAGTGTGGAAAAAACACTTTTTGCACTTGTGTTAGTGTTGAAAAAACACTTTTCACACTTGTGTTAGTGTTGAAAAACCACTTTTCGCACTTGTGTTAGTGTTGAAAAACCACTTTTCGCACTTGTGTTGGTGCAGGAAACCACTTTTGCACTTGTATTAGTGTGGAAAAAACACTTTTTGCACTTGGGATAGTGTTGAAAAACCACTTTTCGCACTTGTGTTAGTGTTGGAAAACCACTTTTTGCACTTGTGATAGTGTTGAAAAACCACTTTTCGCACTTGTGTAAGTGTTGAAAAACCACTTTTCGCACTTGTGTTGGTGCAGGAAACCACTTTTGCACTTGTATTAGTGTGGAAAACCACTTTTCGCACTTCTGTTAGTGTTGAAAAACCACTTTTCGCACTTGTGTTGGTGCAGGAAACCACTTTTGCACTTGTATTAGTGTGGAAAAAACACTTTTCGCACTTGTGTTAGTGTTGAAAAACCACTATTTGCACTTGTGTTAGTGTTGAAAAACCACATTTCGCAGTTGTGTTAGTGTTGAAAAACCACTTTTCGCACTTGTGTTGGTGCAGGAAACCACTTTTGCACTTGTATTAGTGTGGAAAAACCACTTTTCGCACTTGTGTTAGTGTTGGAAAACCACTTTTCGCACTTGTGTTAGTGTTGAAAAACCACTTTTCGCACTTGTGTTGGTGCAGGAAACCACTTTTGCACTTGTATTAGTGTGGAAAAAACACTTTTCGCACTTGTGTTAGTGTTGAAAAACCACTTTTCGCACTTGTGTTAGTGTTGAAAAACCACTTTTCGCACTTGTGTTAGTGTTAAAAAACCACTTTTCGCACTTGTGTTGGTGCAGGAAACCACTTTTGCACTTGTATTAGTGTGGAAAAACCACTTTTCGCACTTGTGTTAGTGTTGAAAAACCACTTTTCGCACTTGTGTTAGTGTTGAAAAACCACTTTTCGCACTTGTGTTAGTGTTGAAAAACCACTTTTTGCACTTGTGTTGGTGCAGGAAACCACCTTTGCACTTGCATTAGTGTGGAAAAAACACTTTTCGCACTTGTGTTAGTGTTGAAAAACCACTTTTCGCACTTGTGTTAGTGTTGAAAAACCACTTTTCGCACTTGTGTTAGTGATGAAAAACCACTTTTCGCACTTGTGTTAATGTTGAAAAACCACTTTTCGCACTTGTGTTGGTGCAGGAAACCACTTTTGCACTTGTATTAGTGTGGAAAAACCACTTTTCACACTTGTGTTAGTGTTGAAAAACCACTTTTCGCACTTGTGTTAGTGTTGAAAAACCACTTTTCGCACTTGTGTTGGTGCAGGAAACCACTTTTGCACTTGTATTAGTGTGGAAAAACCACTTTCGCACTTGTGTTAGTGTTGAAAAACCACTTTTCGCACTTGTGTTAGTGTTGAAAAACCACTTTTCGCACTTGTGTTGGTGCAGGAAACCACTTTTGCACTTGTATTAGTGTGGAAAAACCACTTTCGCACTTGTGTTAGTGTTGAAAAACCACTTTTGCACTTGTATTAGTGTGGAAAAAACACTTTTCGCACTTGTGATAGTGTTGAAAAACCACTTTTCGAACTTGTGTTAGTGTTGAAAAACCACTTTTCGCACTTGTGTTGGTGCAGGAAACCACTTTTGCACTTGTATTAGTGTGGAAAACCACTTTTCGCACTTGTGTTAGTGTTGAAAAACCACTTTTCGCACTTGTGTTAGTGTTGAAAAACCACTTTTCGCACTTGTGTTAGTGTTGAAAAACCACTTTTTGCACTTGTGATAGTGTTTAAAAACCACTTTTCGCAGTTGTGTTAGTGTTGAAAAACCACTTTTCGCACTTGTGTTGGTGCAGAAAACCACTTTTGGACTTGTATTAGTGTGGAAAAACCACTTTTCGCACTTGTGTTGGTGCAGGAAACCACTTTTGCACTTGTATTAGTGTGGAAAAACCACTTTTCGCACTTGTGATAGTGTTGAAAAACCACTTTTCGAACTTGTGTTAATGTTGAAAAACCACTTTTCGCACTTGTGTTAGTGTTAAAAAACCACTTTTCGCACTTGTGTTGGTGCAGGAAACCACTTTTGCACTTGTATTAGTGTGGAAAAAACACTTTTTGCACTTGTGATAGTGTTGAAAAACCACTTTTCGCACTTGTGTTAGTGTTGAAAAACCACTTTTCGCACTTGTGTTAGTGTTGAAAAACCACTTTTCGCACTTGTGTTGGTGCAGGAAACCACTTTTGCACTTGTATTAGTGTTGAAAAACCACTTTTCGCACTTGTGTTAGTGTTGAAAAACCACTTTTCGCACGTGTGTTGGTGCAGGAAACCACTTTTGCACTTGTATTAGTGTGGAAAAAACACTTTTTGCACTTGTGATAGTGTTGAAGAACCACTTTTTGCACTTGTGTTGGTGCAGGAAACCACTTTTGCACTTGTATTAGTGTGGAAAAAACAATTATTGCAGTTGTGTTAGTGTTGAAAAACCACTTTTCGCACTTGTGTTGGTGCAGGAAACCACTTTTGCACTTGTATTAGTGTGGAAAAAACATTTTTGCACTTGTGATAGTGTTGAAAAACCACTTTTCGCACTTGTGTTAGTGTTGAAAAACCACTTTTCACACTTGTGTTGGTGCAGGAAACCACTTTTGCACTTGTATTAGTGTGGAAAAACCACTTTTCGCACTTGTGTTAGTGTAAAAAAACCACTTTTCGCACTTGTGTTAGTGTTGAAAAAACACTTTTCGCACTTGTGTTAGTGTTGAAAAACCACTTTTCGCACTTGTGTTGGTGCAGGAAACCACTTTTGCACTTGTATTAGTGTGGAAAAAAACACTTTTTGCACTTGTGATAGTGTTGAAAAACCACTTTTCGCACTTGTGTTAGTGTTGAAAAACCACTTTTCGCACTTGTGTTGGTGCAGGAAACCACTTTTGCACTTGTATTAGTGTGGAAAAACCACTTTTCGCACTTGTGTTAGTGTTGAAAAACCACTTTTCGCACTTGTGTTAGTGTTGAAAAACCACTTTTTGCACTTGTGTTGGTGCAGGAAACCACTTTTGCACTTGTATTAGTGTGGAAAACCACTTTTCGCACTTGTGTTAGTGTTGAAAAACCACTTTTCGCACTTGTGTTAGTGTTGAAAAACCACTTTTCGCACTTGTGTTGGTGCAGGAAACCACTTTTGCACTTGTATTAGTGTGGAAAAAACACTTTTTGCACTTGTGATAGTGTTGAAAAACCACTTTTCGCACTTGTGTTGGTGCAGGAAACCACTTTTGCACTTGTATTAGTGTGGAAAAACCACTTTTCGCACTTGTGTTAGTGTTGAAAAACCACTTTTCGCACTTGTGTTAGTGTTGAAAAACCACTTTTCGCACTTGTGTTGGTGCAGGAAACCACTTTTGCACTTGTATTAGTGTGGAAAAACCACTTTTCACACTTGTGTTAGTGTTGAAAAACCACTTTTCGCACTTGTGTTAGTGTTGAAAAACCACTTTTCGCACTTGTGTTGGTGCAGGAAACCACTTTTGCACTTGTATTAGTGTGGAAAAACCACTTTCGCACTTGTGTTAGTGTTGAAAAACCACTTTTCGCACTTGTGTTAGTGTTGAAAAACCACTTTTCGCACTTGTGTTGGTGCAGGAAACCACTTTTGCACTTGTATTAGTGTGGAAAAACCACTTTCGCACTTGTGTTAGTGTTGAAAAACCACTTTTGCACTTGTATTAGTGTGGAAAAAACACTTTTCGCACTTGTGATAGTGTTGAAAAACCACTTTTCGAACTTGTGTTAGTGTTGAAAAACCACTTTTCGCACTTGTGTTGGTGCAGGAAACCACTTTTGCACTTGTATTAGTGTGGAAAACCACTTTTCGCACTTGTGTTAGTGTTGAAAAACCACTTTTCGCACTTGTGTTAGTGTTGAAAAACCACTTTTCGCACTTGTGTTAGTGTTGAAAAACCACTTTTTGCACTTGTGATAGTGTTTAAAAACCACTTTTCGCAGTTGTGTTAGTGTTGAAAAACCACTTTTCGCACTTGTGTTGGTGCAGAAAACCACTTTTGGACTTGTATTAGTGTGGAAAAACCACTTTTCGCACTTGTGTTGGTGCAGGAAACCACTTTTGCACTTGTATTAGTGTGGAAAAACCACTTTTCGCACTTGTGATAGTGTTGAAAAACCACTTTTCGAACTTGTGTTAATGTTGAAAAACCACTTTTCGCACTTGTGTTAGTGTTAAAAAACCACTTTTCGCACTTGTGTTGGTGCAGGAAACCACTTTTGCACTTGTATTAGTGTGGAAAAAACACTTTTTGCACTTGTGATAGTGTTGAAAAACCACTTTTCGCACTTGTGTTAGTGTTGAAAAACCACTTTTCGCACTTGTGTTAGTGTTGAAAAACCACTTTTCGCACTTGTGTTGGTGCAGGAAACCACTTTTGCACTTGTATTAGTGTTGAAAAACCACTTTTCGCACTTGTGTTAGTGTTGAAAAACCACTTTTCGCACGTGTGTTGGTGCAGGAAACCACTTTTGCACTTGTATTAGTGTGGAAAAAACACTTTTTGCACTTGTGATAGTGTTGAAGAACCACTTTTTGCACTTGTGTTGGTGCAGGAAACCACTTTTGCACTTGTATTAGTGTGGAAAAAACAATTATTGCAGTTGTGTTAGTGTTGAAAAACCACTTTTCGCACTTGTGTTGGTGCAGGAAACCACTTTTGCACTTGTATTAGTGTGGAAAAAACATTTTTGCACTTGTGATAGTGTTGAAAAACCACTTTTCGCACTTGTGTTAGTGTTGAAAAACCACTTTTCACACTTGTGTTGGTGCAGGAAACCACTTTTGCACTTGTATTAGTGTGGAAAAACCACTTTTCGCACTTGTGTTAGTGTAAAAAAACCACTTTTCGCACTTGTGTTAGTGTTGAAAAAACACTTTTCGCACTTGTGTTAGTGTTGAAAAACCACTTTTCGCACTTGTGTTGGTGCAGGAAACCACTTTTGCACTTGTATTAGTGTGGAAAAAACACTTTTTGCACTTGTGATAGTGTTGAAAAACCACTTTTCGCACTTGTGTTAGTGTTGAAAAACCACTTTTCGCACTTGTGTTGGTGCAGGAAACCACTTTTGCACTTGTATTAGTGTGGAAAAACCACTTTTCGCACTTGTGTTAGTGTTGAAAAACCACTTTTCGCACTTGTGTTAGTGTTGAAAAACCACTTTTTGCACTTGTGTTGGTGCAGGAAACCACTTTTGCACTTGTATTAGTGTGGAAAACCACTTTTCGCACTTGTGTTAGTGTTGAAAAACCACTTTTCGCACTTGTGTTAGTGTTGAAAAACCACTTTTCGCACTTGTGTTGGTGCAGGAAACCACTTTTGCACTTGTATTAGTGTGGAAAAAACACTTTTTGCACTTGTGATAGTGTTGAAAAACCACTTTTCGCACTTGTGTTGGTGCAGGAAACCACTTTTCGCACTTGTGTTGGTGCAGGAAACCACTTTTGCACTTGTATTAGTGTGGAAAAAACACTTTTTGCACTTGTGATAGTGTTGAAAAACCACTTTTCGCACTTGTGTTAGTGTTGAAAAACCACTTTTCGCACTTGTGTTGGTGCAGGAAACCACTTTTGCACTTGTATTAGTGTGGAAAAACCACTTTTCGCACTTGTGTTAGTGTTGAAAAACCACTTTTCGCACTTGTGTTAGTGTTGAAAAACCACTTTTTGCACTTGTGTTGGTGCAGGAAACCACTTTTGCACTTGTATTAGTGTGGAAAACCACTTTTCGCACTTGTGTTAGTGTTGAAAAACCACTTTTCGCACTTGTGTTAGTGTTGAAAAACCACTTTTCGCACTTGTGTTGGTGCAGGAAACCACTTTTGCACTTGTATTAGTGTGGGAAAAACACTTTTTGCACTTGTGATAGTGTTGAAAAACCACTTTTCGCACATGTGTTAGTGTTGAAAAACCACTTTTCGCACTTGTGTTGGTGCAGGAAACCACTTTTCGCACTTGTGTTGGTGCAGGAAACCACTTTTGCACTTGTATTAGTGTGGAAAAACCACTTTTCGCACTTGTGTTAGTGTAAAAAAACCCACTTTTCGCACTTGTGTTAGTGTTGAAAAACCACTTTCCGCACTTGTGTTAGTGTAAAAAAACCACTTTTCGCACTTGTGTTAGTGTTGAATAACCACTTTTCGCACTTGTGTTGGTGCAGGAAACCACTTTTGCACTTGTATTAGTGTGGGAAAACCACTTTTCGCACTTGTGTTAGTGTGGAAAAAACACTTTTTGCACTTGTGTTAGTGTTGAAAAAACACTTTTCACACTTGTGTTAGTGTTGAAAAACCACTTTTCGCACTTGTGTTAGTGTTGAAAAACCACTTTTCGCACTTGTGTTGGTGCAGGAAACCACTTTTGCACTTGTATTAGTGTGGAAAAAACACTTTTTGCACTTGGGATAGTGTTGAAAAACCACTTTTCGCACTTGTGTTAGTGTTGAAAAACCACTTTTTGCACTTGTGATAGTGTTGAAAAACCACTTTTCGCACTTGTGTTGGTGCAGGAAACCACTTTTGCACTTGTATTAGTGTGGAAAAAACACTTTTTGCACTTGGATAGTGTTGAAAAACCACTTTTCGCACTTGTGTTAGTGTTGAAAAACCACTTTTTGCACTTGTGATAGTGTTGAAAAACCACTTTTCGCACTTGTGTTAGTGTTGAAAAACCACTTTTCGCACTTGTGTTGGTGCAGGAAACCACTTTTGCACTTGTATTAGTGTGGAAAAAACACTTTTTGCACTTGTGATAGTGTTGAAAAAACACTTTTCGAACTTGTGTTAGTGTTGAAAAACCACTTTTCGCACTTGTGTTGGTGCAGGAAACCACTTTTGCACTTGTATAAGTGTGGAAAAACCACTTTTCGCACTTGTGTTAGTGTTGAAAAACCACTTTTCGCACTTGTGTTAGTGTTGAAAAACCACTTTTCGCACTTGTGTTAGTGTTGAAAAACCACTTTTCGCATTTGTGTTAGTGTTGAAAAACCACTTTTCGCACTTGTGTTAGTGTTGAAAAACCACTTTTCGCACTTGTGTTAATGTTGAAAAACCACTTTTCGCACTTGTGTTGGTGCAGGAAACCACTTTTGCACTTGTATTAGTGTGGAAAAACCACTTTTCGCACTTGTGTTAGTGTTGAAAAACCACTTTTCGCACTTGTGTTAGTGTTGAAAAACCACTTTTCGCACTTGTGTTGGTGCAGGAAACCACTTTTGCACTTGTATTAGTGTGGAAAAAACACTTTTTGCACTTGTGTTAGTGTTGAAAAAACACTTTTCACACTTGTGTTAGTGTTGAAAAACCACTTTTCGCACTTGTGTTAGTGTTGAAAAACCACTTTTCGCACTTGTGTTGGTGCAGGAAACCACTTTTGCACTTGTATTAGTGTGGAAAAAACACTTTTTGCACTTGGGATAGTGTTGAAAAACCACTTTTCGCACTTGTGTTAGTGTTGGAAAACCACTTTTTGCACTTGTGATAGTGTTGAAAAACCACTTTTCGCACTTGTGTAAGTGTTGAAAAACCACTTTTCGCACTTGTGTTGGTGCAGGAAACCACTTTTGCACTTGTATTAGTGTGGAAAACCACTTTTCGCACTTCTGTTAGTGTTGAAAAACCACTTTTCGCACTTGTGTTGGTGCAGGAAACCACTTTTGCACTTGTATTAGTGTGGAAAAAACACTTTTCGCACTTGTGTTAGTGTTGAAAAACCACTATTTGCACTTGTGTTAGTGTTGAAAAACCACATTTCGCAGTTGTGTTAGTGTTGAAAACCACTTTTCGCACTTGTGTTGGTGCAGGAAACCACTTTTGCACTTGTATTAGTGTGGAAAAACCACTTTTCGCACTTGTGTTAGTGTTGGAAAACCACTTTTCGCACTTGTGTTAGTGTTGAAAAACCACTTTTCGCACTTGTGTTGGTGCAGGAAACCACTTTTGCACTTGTATTAGTGTGGAAAAAACACTTTTCGCACTTGTGTTAGTGTTGAAAAACCACTTTTCGCACTTGTGTTAGTGTTGAAAAACCACTTTTCGCACTTGTGTTAGTGTTAAAAAACCACTTTTCGCACTTGTGTTGGTGCAGGAAACCACTTTTGCACTTGTATTAGTGTGGAAAAACCACTTTTCGCACTTGTGTTAGTGTTGAAAAACCACTTTTCGCATTGTGTTAGTGTTGAAAAACCACTTTTCGCACTTGTGTTAGTGTTGAAAAACCACTTTTTGCACTTGTGTTGGTGCAGGAAACCACCTTTGCACTTGTATTAGTGTGGAAAAAACACTTTTCGCACTTGTGTTAGTGTTGAAAAACCACTTTTCGCACTTGTGTTAGTGTTGAAAAACCACTTTTCGCACTTGTGTTAGTGATGAAAAACCACTTTTCGCACTTGTGTTAATGTTGAAAAACCACTTTTCGCACTTGTGTTGGTGCAGGAAACCACTTTTGCACTTGTATTAGTGTGGAAAAACCACTTTTCGCACTTGTGTTAGTGTTGAAAAACCACTTTTCGCACTTGTGTTGGTGCAGGAAACCACTTTTGCACTTGTATTAGTGTGGAAAAAACACTTTTTGCACTTGTGTTAGTGTTGAAAAAACACTTTTCACACTTGTGATAGTGTTGAAAAACCACTTTTCACACTTGTGTTGGTGCAGGAAACCACTTTTGCACTTGTATTAGTGTGGAAAAAACACTTTTCGCACTTGTGTTAGTGTTGAAAAACCACTTTTCGCACTTGTGTTAGTGTTGAAAAACCACTTTTCGCACTTGTGTTAGTGTTGAAAAACCACTTTTCGCACTTGTGTTGGTGCAGGAAACCACTTTTGCACTTGTATAAGTGTGGAAAAACCACTTTTCGCACTTGTGTTAGTGTTGAAAAACCACTTTTCGCACTTGTGTTAGTGTTGAAAAACCACTTTTCGCACTTGTGTTAGTGTTGAAAAACCACTTTTCGCACTTGTGTTGGTGCAGGAAACCACCTTTGCACTTGTATTAGTGTGGAAAAAACACTTTTCGCACTTGTGTTAGTGTTGAAAAACCACTTTTCGCACTTGTTTTAGTGTTGAAAAACCACTTTTCGCACTTGTGTTAGTGTTGAAAAACCACTTTTCGCACTTGTGTTAATGTTGAAAAACCACTTTTCGCACTTGTGTTGGTGCAGGAAACCACTTTTGCACTTGTATTAGTGTGGAAAAACCACTTTTCGCACTTGTGTTAGTGTTGAAAAACCACTTTTCGCACTTGTGTTAGTGTTGAAAAACCACTTTTCGCACGTGTGTTGGTGCAGGAAACCACTTTTGCACTTGTATTAGTGTGGAAAAAACACTTTGTGCACTTGTGATAGTGTTGAAAAAACACTTTTCACACTTGTGTTGGTGTTGAAAAACCACTTTTCGCACTTGTGGTAGTGTTGAAAAACCACTTTTCGCACTTGTGTTGGTGCAGGAAACCACTTTTGGACTTGTATTAGTGTGGAAAAAACACTTTTTGCCCTTGTGATAGTGTTGAAAAACCACTTTTTGCACTTGTGTTAGTGTTGAAAAACCACATTTCGCACTTGTGTTAGTGTTGAAAAACCACTTTTCGCACTAGTGTTGGTGCAGGAAACCACCTTTGCACTTGTATTAGTGTGGAAAAAACACTTTTCGCACTTGTGTTAGTGTTGAAAAACCACTTTTTGCACTTGTGTTAGTGTTGAAAAACCACTTTTCGCACTTGTGTTGGTGCAGGAAACCACTTTTGCACTTGTATTAGTGTGGAAAAACCACTTTTCGCACTTGTGTTAGTGTTGAAAAACCACTTTTCGCACTTGTGTTAGTGTTGAAAAACCACATTTCGCACTTGTGTTGGTGCAGGAAACCACCTTTGCACTTGTATTAGTGTGGAAAAAACACTTTTTGCACTTGTGTTAGTGTTGAAAAAACACTTTTCACACTTGTGTTAGTGTTGAAAAACCACTTTTCGCACTTGTGTTAGTGTTGAAAAACCACTTTTCGCACTTGTGTTGGTGCAGGAAACCACTTTTGCACTTGTATTAGTGTGGAAAAAACACTTTTTGCACTTGGGATAGTGTTGAAAAACCACTTTTCGCACTTGTGTTAGTGTTGAAAAACCACTTTTTGCACTTGCGATAGTGTTGAAAAACCACTTTTCGCACTTGTGTTAGTGTTGAAAAACCACTTTTCGCACTTGTGTTAGTGTTGAAAAAACACTTTTCGCACTTGTGTTAGTGTTGAAAAACCACTTTTCGCACTTGTGTTAGTGTTGAAAAACCACTTTACGCACTTGTGTTAGTGTTGAAAAACCACTTTACGCACTTGTGTTAGTGTTGAAAAACCACTTTTCGTACTTGTGTTAATGTTGAAAAACCACTTTTCGCACTTGTGTTGGTGCAGGAAACCACTTTTGCACTTGTATTAGTGTGGAAAAACCACTTTTCGCACTTGTGTTAGTGTTGAAAAACCACTTTTCGCACTTGTGTTAGTGTTGAAAAACCACTTTTCGCACTTGTGTTGGTGCAGGAAACCACTTTTGCACTTGTATTAGTGTGGAAAAAACACTTTTTGCACTTGTGTTAGTGTTGAAAAAACACTTTTCACACTTGTGTTGGTGTTGAAAAACCACTTTTCGCACTTGTGTTAGTGTTGAAAAACCACTTTTCGCACTTGTGTTGGTGCAGGAAACCACTTTTGGACTTGTATTGGTGTGGAAAAAACACTTTTTGCACTTGTGTTAGTGTTGAAAAAACACTTTTCACACTTGTGTTGGTGTTGAAAAACCACTTTTCGCACTTGTGTTAGTGTTGAAAAACCACTTTTCGCACTTGTGTTGGTGCAGGAAACCACTTTTGGACTTGTATTAGTGTGGAAAAAACACTTTTTGCACTTGTGATAGTGTTGAAAAACCACTTTTTGCACTTGTGTTAGTGTTGAAAAACCACATTTCGCACTTGTGTTAGTGTTGAAAAACCACTTTTCGCACTAGTGTTGGTGCAGGAAACCACCTTTGCACTTGTATTAGTGTGGAAAAAACACTTTTCGCACTTGTGTTAGTGTTGAAAAACCACTTTTCGCACTTGTGTTAGTGTTGAAAAACCACTTTTCGCACTTGTGTTGGTGCAGGAAACCACTTTTGCACTTGTATTAGTGTGGAAAAAACACTTTTTGCACTTGTGATAGTGTTGAAAAAACACTTTTCGCACTTGTGTTAGTGTTGAAAAACCACTTTTCGCACTTGTGTTAGTGTTGAAAAACCACTTTTCGCACTTGTGTTAGTGTTGAAAAACCACTTTTCGCACTTGTGTTAGTGTTGAAAAACCACTTTACGCACTTGTGTTAGTGTTGAAAAACCACTTTACGCACTTGTGTTAGTGTTGAAAAACCACTTTTCGCACTTGTGTTAATGTTGAAAAACCACTTTTCGCACTTGTGTTGGTGCAGGAAACCACTTTTGCACTTGTATTAGTGTGGAAAAACCACTTTTCGCACTTGTGTTAGTGTTGAAAAACCACTTTTCGCACTTGTGTTAGTGTTGAAAAACCACTTTTCGCACTTGTGTTGGTGCAGGAAACCACTTTTGCACTTGTATTAGTGTGGAAAAAACACTTTTTGCACTTGTGTTAGTGTTGAAAAAACACTTTTCACACTTGTGTTGGTGTTGAAAAACCACTTTTCGCACTTGTGTTAGTGTTGAAAAACCACTTTTCGCACTTGTGTTGGTGCAGGAAACCACTTTTGGACTTGTATTAGTGTGGAAAAAACACTTTTTGCACTTGTGTTAGTGTTGAAAAAACACTTTTCACACTTGTGTTGGTGTTGAAAAACCACTTTTCGCACTTGTGTTAGTGTTGAAAAACCACTTTTCGCACTTGTGTTGGTGCAGGAAACCACTTTTGGACTTGTATTAGTGTGGAAAAAACACTTTTTGCACTTGTGATAGTGTTGAAAAACCACTTTTTGCACTTGTATTAGTGTGGAAAAACCACTTTTCGCACTTGTGTTAGTGTTGAAAAACCACTTTTCGCACTTGTGTTAATGTTGAAAAACCACTTTTCGCACTTGTGTTGGTGCAGGAAACCACTTTTGCACTTGTATTAGTGTGGAAAAACCACTTTTCGCACTTGTGTTAGTGTTGAAAAACCACTTTTCGCACTTGTGTTAGTGTTGAAAAACCACTTTTCGCACTTGTGTTGGTGCAGGAAACCACCTTTGCACTTGTATTAGTGTGGAAAAAACACTTTTTGCACTTGTGTTAGTGTTGAAAAAACACTTTTCACACTTGTGTTAGTGTTGAAAAACCACTTTTCGCACTTGTGTTAGTGTTGAAAAACCACTTTTCGCACTTGTGTTGGTGCAGGAAACCACTTTTGCACTTGTATTAGTGTGGAAAAAACACTTTTTGCACTTGGGATAGTGTTGAAAAACCACTTTTCGCACTTGTGTTAGTGTTGAAAAACCACTTTTTGCACTTGCGATAGTGTTGAAAAACCACTTTTCGCACTTGTGTTAGTGTTGAAAAACCACTTTTCGCACTTGTGTTGGTGCAGGAAACCACTTTTGCACTTGTATTAGTGTGGAGAAAACACTTTTTGCACTTGTGATAGTGTTGAAAAAACACTTTTCGAACTTGTGTTAGTGTTGAAAAACCACTTTTCGCACTTGTGTTGGTGCAGGAAACCACTTTTGCACTTGTATAAGTGTGGAAAAACCACTTTTCGCACTTGTGTTAGTGTTGAAAAACCACTTTTCGCACTTGTGTTAGTGTTGAAAAACCACTTTTCGCACTTGTGTTAGTGTTGAAAAACCACTTTTCGCACTTGTGTTAGTGTTGAAAAACCACTTTACGCACTTGTGTTAGTGTTGGAAAACCACTTTTCGCACTTGTGTTAATGTTGAAAAACCACTTTTCGCACTTGTGTTGGTGCAGGAAACCACTTTTGCACTTGTATTAGTGTGGAAAAACCACTTTTCGCACTTGTGTTAGTGTTGAAAAACCACTTTTCGCACTTGTGTTAGTGTTGAAAAACCACTTTTCGCACTTGTGTTGGTGCAGGAAACCACTTTTGCACTTGTATTAGTGTGGAAAAAACACTTTTTGCACTTGTGTTAGTGTTGAAAAAACACTTTTCACACTTGTGTTAGTGTTGAAAAACCACTTTTCGCACTTGTGTTAGTGTTGAAAAACCACTTTTCGCACTTGTGTTGGTGCAGGAAACCACTTTTGCACTTGTATTAGTGTGGAAAAAACACTTTTTGCACTTGGGATAGTGTTGAAAAACCACTTTTCGCACTTGTGTTAGTGTTGGAAAACCACTTTTTGCACTTGTGATAGTGTTGAAAAACCACTTTTCGCACTTGTGTTAGTGTTGAAAAACCACTTTTCGCACTTGTGTTGGTGCAGGAAACCACTTTTGCACTTGTATTAGTGTGGAAAACCACTTTTCGCACTTGTGTTAGTGTTGAAAAACCACTTTTCGCACTTGTGTTAGTGTTGAAAAAACACTTTTCGCACTTGTGTTAGCGTTGAAAAACCACTTTTCGCACTTGTGTTGGTGCAGGAAACCACTTTTGCACTTGTATTAGTGTGGAAAAACCACTTTTTGCACTTGTGTTAGTGTTGAAAAACCACTTTTCGCACTTGTGTTAGTGTTGAAAAACCACTTTTCGCACTTGTGTTAATGTTGAAAAACCACTTTTCGCACTTGTGTTGGTGCAGGAAACCACTTTTGCACTTGTATTAGTGTGGAAAAACCACTTTTCGCACTTGTGTTAGTGTTGAAAAACCACTTTTCGCACTTGTGTTAGTGTTGAAAAACCACTTTTCGCACTTGTGTTGGTGCAGGAAACCACCTTTGCACTTGCATTAGTGTGGAAAAAACACTTTTGCACTTGTGTTAGTGTTGAAAAAACACTTTTCACACTTGTGTTAGTGTTGAAAAACCACTTTTCGCACTTGTGTTAGTGTTGAAAAACCACTTTTCGCACTTGTGTTGGTGCAGGAAACCACTTTTGCACTTGTATTAGTGTGGAAAAAACACTTTTTGCACTTGGGATAGTGTTGAAAAACCGAAAGCACTTGTGTTAGTGTTGAAAAACCACTTTTTGCACTTGCGATAGTGTTGAAAAACCACTTTTCGCACTTGTGTTAGTGTTGAAAAACCACTTTTCGCACTTGTATTGGTGCAGGAAACCACTTTTGCACTTGTATTAGTGTGGAAAAAACACTTTTTGCACTTGTGTTAGTGTTGAAAAAACACTTTTCACACTTGTGTTAGTGTTGAAAAACCACTTTTTGCACTTGTGTTAGTGTTGAAAAACCACTTTTCGCACTTGTGTTGGTGCAGGAAACCACTTTTGCACTTGTATTAGTGTGGAAAAAACACTTTTTGCACTTGTGATAGTGTTGAAAAACCACTTTTCGCACTTGTGTTAGTGTTGAAAAACCACTTTTTGCACTTGTGATAGTGTTGAAAAACCACTTTTCGCACTTGTGTTAGTGTTGAAAAACCACTTTTTGCACTTGTGCTGGTGCAGGAAACCACTTTTGCACTTGTATTAGTGTGGAAAAAACACTTTTTGCACTTGTTATAGTGTTGAAAAACCACTTTTCGAACTTGTGTTAGTGTTGAAAAACCACATTTCGCACTTGTATTGGTGCAGGAAACCACTTTTGCACTTGTATTAGTGTGGAAAACCACTTTTTGCACTTGTGTTAGTGTTGAAAAACCACTTTTCGCACTTGTGTTAGTGTTAAAAAAACACTTTTCGCACTTGTGTTAGTGTTGAAAAACCACTTTTCGCACTTGTGTTGGTGCAGGAAACCACTTTTGCACTTGTATTAGTGTGGAAAAAACACTTTTCGCACTTGTGTTAGTGTTGAAAAACCACTATTTGCACTTGTGTTAGTGTTGAAAAACCACATTTCGCAGTTGTGTTAGTGTTGAAAAACCACTTTTCGCACTTGTGTTGGTGCAGGAAACCACTTTTGCACTTGTATTAGTGTGGAAAAAACACTTTTTACACTTGTGTTAATGTTGAAAAACCACTTTTCGCACTTGTGTTAGTGTTGAAAAACCACTTTTCGCACTTGTGTTGGTGCAGGAAACCACTTTTGCACTTGTATTAGTGTGGAAAAAACACTTTTCGCACTTGTGTTAGTGTTGAAAAACCACTTTTCGCACTTGTGTTAGTGTTGAAAAACCACTTTTCGCACTTGTGTTAGTGTTGAAAAACCACTTTTTGCACTTGTGTTGGTGCAGGAAACCACCTTTGCACTTGTATTAGTGTGGTAAAACCACTATTTGCACTTGTGTTAGTGTTGAAAAACCACATTTCGCAGTTGTGTTAGTGTTGAAAAGCCACTTTTCGCACTTGTGTTGGTGCAGGAAACCACTTTTGCACTTGTATTAGTGTGGAAAAACCACTTTTCGCACTTGTGTTAGTGTTGAAAAACCACTTTTTGCACTTGTGTTAGTGTTGAAAAACCACTTTTCGCACTTGTGTTGGTGCAGGAAACCACTTTTGCACTTGTATTAGTGTGGAAAAACCACTTTTTGCACTTGTGTTAGTGTTGAAAAACCACTTTTCGCACTTGTGTTAGTGTTGAAAAACCACTTTTCGCACTTGTGTTAATGTTGAAAAACCACTTTTCGCACTTGTGTTGGTGCAGGAAACCACTTTTGCACTTGTATTAGTGTGGAAAAACCACTTTTCGCACTTGTGTTAGTGTTGAAAAACCACTTTTCGCACTTGTGTTAGTGTTGAAAAACCACTTTTCGCACTTGTGTTGGTGCAGGAAACCACCTTTGCACTTGTATTAGTGTGGAAAAAACACTTTTTGCACTTGTGTTAGTGTTGAAAAAACACTTTTCACACTTGTGTTAGTGTTGAAAAACCACTTTTCGCACTTGTGTTAGTGTTGAAAAACCACTTTTCGCACTTGTGTTGGTGCAGGAAACCACTTTTGCACTTGTATTAGTGTGGAAAGAACACTTTTTGCACTTGGGATAGTGTTGAAAAACCACTTTTCGCACTTGTGTTAGTGTTGAAAAACCACTTTTTGCACTTGCGATAGTGTTGAAAAACCACTTTTCGCACTTGTGTTGGTGCAGGAAACCACTTTTGCACTTGTATTAGTGTGGAAAAAACACTTTTTGCACTTGTGATAGTGTTGAAAAAACACTTTTCGAACTTGTGTTAGTGTTGAAAAACCACTTTTCGCACTTGTGTTGGTGCAGGAAACCACTTTTGCACTTGTATAAGTGTGGAAAAACCACTTTTCGCACTTGTGTTAGTGTTGAAAAACCACTTTTCGCACTTGTGTTAGTGTTGAAAAACCACTTTTCGCACTTGTGTTAGTGTTGAAAAACCACTTTTCGCACTTGTGTTAGTGTTGAAAAACCACTTTACGCACTTGTGTTAGTGTTGAAAAACCACTTTTCGCACTTGTGTTAATGTTGAAAAACCACTTTTCGCACTTGTGTTGGTGCAGGAAACCACTTTTGCACTTGTATTAGTGTGGAAAAACCACTTTTCGCACTTGTGTTAGTGTTGAAAAACCACTTTTCGCACTTGTGTTAGTGTTGAAAAACCACTTTTCGCACTTGTGTTGGTGCAGGAAACCACTTTTGCACTTGTATTAGTGTGGAAAAAACACTTTTTGCACTTGTGTTAGTGTTGAAAAAACACTTTTCACACTTGTGTTGGTGTTGAAAAACCACTTTTCGCACTTGTGTTAGTGTTGAAAAACCACTTTTCGCACTTGTGTTGGTGCAGGAAACCACTTTTGGACTTGTATTAGTGTGGAAAAAACACTTTTTGCACTTGTGTTAGTGTTGAAAAAACACTTTTCACACTTGTGTTGGTGTTGAAAAACCACTTTTCGCACTTGTGTTAGTGTTGAAAAACCACTTTTCGCACTTGTGTTGGTGCAGGAAACCACTTTTGGACTTGTATTAGTGTGGAAAAAACACTTTTTGCACTTGTGATAGTGTTGAAAAACCACTTTTTGCACTTGTGTTAGTGTTGAAAAACCACATTTCGCACTTGTGTTAGTGTTGAAAAACCACTTTTCGCACTAGTGTTGGTGCAGGAAACCACCTTTGCACTTGTATTAGTGTGGAAAAAACACTTTTCGCACTTGTGTTAGTGTTGAAAAACCACTTTTCGCACTTGTGTTAGTGTTGAAAAACCACTTTTCGCACTTGTGTTAGTGTTGAAAAACCACTTTTTGCACTTGTGTTAATGTTGAAAAACCACTTTTCGCACTTGTGTTGGTGCAGGAAACCACTTTTGCACTTGTATTAGTGTGGAAAAACCACTTTTTGCACTTGTGTTAGTGTTGAAAAACCACTTTTCGCACTTGTGTTAGTGTTGAAAAACCACTTTTCGCACTTGTGTTGGTGCAGGAAACCACTTTTGCACTTGTATTAGTGTGGAAAAAACACTTTTTGCACTTGTGTTAGTGTTGAAAAAACACTTTTCACACTTGTGTTAGTGTTGAAAAACCACTTTTCGCACTTGTGTTAGTGTTGAAAAACCACTTTTCGCACTTGTGTTGGTGCAGGAAACCACTTTTGCACTTGTATTAGTGTGGAAAAAACACTTTTTGCACTTGTGATAGTGTTGAAAAACCACTTTTCGCACTTGTGTTAGTGTTGAAAAACCACTTTTTGCACTTGTGATAGTGTTGAAAAACCACTTTTCGCACTTGTGTTAGTGTTGAAAAACCACTTTTTGCACTTGTGCTGGTGCAGGAAACCACTTTTGCACTTGTATTAGTGTGGAAAAAACACTTTTTGCACTTGTTATAGTGTTGAAAAACCACTTTTCGAACTTGTGTTAGTGTTGAAAAACCACTTTTCGCACTTGTATTGGTGCAGGAAACCACTTTTGCACTTGTATTAGTGTGGAAAACCACTTTTTGCACTTGTGTTAGTGTTGAAAAACCACTTTTCGCACTTGTGTTAGTGTTGAAAAAACACTTTTCGCACTTGTGTTAGTGTTGAAAAACCACTTTTCGCACTTGTGTTGGTGCAGGAAACCACTTTTGCACTTGTATTAGTGTGGAAAAAACACTTTTCGCACTTGTGTTAGTGTTGAAAAACCACTATTTGCACTTGTGTTAGTGTTGAAAAACCACATTTCGCAGTTGTGTTAGTGTTGAAAAACCACTTTTCGCACTTGTGTTGGTGCAGGAAACCACTTTTGCACTTGTATTAGTGTGGAAAAAACACTTTTTACACTTGTGTTAGTGTTGAAAAACCACTTTTCGCACTTGTGTTAGTGTTGAAAAACCACTTTTCGCACTTGTGTTGGTGCAGGAAACCACTTTTGCACTTGTATTAGTGTGGAAAAAACACTTTTCGCACTTGTGTTAGTGTTGAAAAACCACTTTTCGCACTTGTGTTAGTGTTGAAAAACCACTTTTCGCACTTGTGTTAGTGTTGAAAAACCACTTTTTGCACTTGTGTTGGTGCAAGAAACCACCTTTGCACTTGTATTAGTGTGGAAAAACCACTATTTGCACTTGTGTTAGTGTTGAAAAACCACATTTCGCAGTTGTGTTAGTGTTGAAAAGCCACTTTTCGCACTTGTGTTGGTGCAGGAAACCACTTTTGCACTTGTATTAGTGTGGAAAAACCACTTTTCGCACTTGTGTTAGTGTTGAAAAACCACTTTTTGCACTTGTGTTAGTGTTGAAAAACCACTTTTCGCACTTGTGTTGGTGCAGGAAACCACTTTTGCACTTATATTAGTGTGGAAAAACCACTTTTTGCACTTGTGTTAGTGTTGAAAAACCACTTTTCGCACTTGTGTTAGTGTTGAAAAACCACTTTTCGCACTTGTGTTGGTGCAGGAAACCACTTTTGCACTTGTATTAGTGTGGAAAAAACCACTTTTCGCACTTGTGTTAGTGTTGAAAAACCACTTTTCGCACTTGTGTTAGTGTTGAAAAACCACTTTTCGCACTTGTGTTGGTGCAGGAAACCACTTTTGCACTTGTATTAGTGTGGAAAAAACACTTTTTGCACTTGTGTTAGTGTTGAAAAAACACTTTTCACACTTGTGTTAGTGTTGAAAAACCACTTTTCGCACTTGTGTTAGTGTTGAAAAACCACTTTTCGCACTTGTGTTGGTGCAGGAAACCACTTTTGCACTTGTATTAGTGTGGAAAAAACACTTTTTGCACTTGTGATAGTGTTGAAAAACCACTTTTCGCACTTGTGTTAGTGTTGAAAAACAACTTTTTGCACTTGTGATAGTGTTGAAAAACCACTTTTCGCACTTGTGTTAGTGTTGAAAAACCACTTTTTGCACTTGTGCTGGTGCAGGAAACCACTTTTGCACTTGTATTAGTGTGGAAAAAACACTTTTTGCACTTGTTATAGTGTTGAAAAACCACTTTTCGAACTTGTGTTAGTGTTGAAAAACCACTTTTCGCACTTGTATTGGTGCAGGAAACCACTTTTGCACTTGTATTAGTGTGGAAAACCACTTTTTGCACTTGTGTTAGTGTTGAAAAACCACTTTTCGCACTTGTGTTAGTGTTGAAAAAACACTTTTCGCACTTGTGTTAGTGTTGAAAAACCACTTTTCGCACTTGTGTTGGTGCAGGAAACCACTTTTGCACTTGTATTAGTGTGGAAAAACCACTATTTGCACTTGTGTTAGTGTTGAAAAACCACATTTCGCAGTTGTGTTAGTGTTGAAAAGCCACTTTTCGCACTTGTGTTGGTGCAGGAAACCACTTTTGCACTTGTATTAGTGTGGAAAAACCACTTTTCGCACTTGTGTTAGTGTTGAAAAACCACTTTTTGCACTTGTGTTAGTGTTGAAAAACCACTTTTCGCACTTGTGTTGGTGCAGGAAACCACTTTTGCACTTGTATTAGTGTGGAAAAACCACTTTTTGCACTTGTATTAGTGTGGAAAAAACACTTTTCGCACTTGTGTTAGTGTTGAAAAACCACTTTTCGCACTTGTGTTAGGGTTGAAAAACCACTTTTCGCACTTGTGTTAGTGTTGAAAAACCACTTTTTGCACTTGTGTTGGTGCAGGAAACCACTTTTGCACTTGTATTAGTGTGGAAAAACCACTATTTGCACTTGTGTTAGTGTTGAAAAACCACATTTCGCAGTTGTGTTAGTGTTGAAAAGCCACTTTTCGCACTTGTGTTGGTGCAGGAAACCACTTTTGCACTTGTATTAGTGTGGAAAAACCACTTTTCGCACTTGTGTTAGTGTTGAAAAACCACTTTTTGCACTTGTGTTAGTGTTGAAAAACCACTTTTCGCACTTGTGTTGGTGCAGGAAACCACTTTTGCACTTGTATTAGTGTGGAAAAACCACTTTTTGCACTTGTGTTAGTGTTGAAAAACCACTTTTCGCACTTGTGTTAGTGTTGAAAAACCACTTTTCGCACTTGTGTTAATGTTGAAAAACCACTTTTCGCACTTGTGTTGGTGCAGGAAACCACTTTTGCACTTGTATTAGTGTGGAAAAACCACTTTTCGCACTTGTGTTAGTGTTGAAAAACCACTTTTCGCACTTGTGTTAGTGTTGAAAAACCACTTTTCGCACTTGTGTTGGTGCAGGAAACCACCTTTGCACTTGTATTAGTGTGGAAAAAACACTTTTTGCACTTGTGTTAGTGTTGAAAAAACACTTTTCACACTTGTGTTAGTGTTGAAAAACCACTTTTCGCACTTGTGTTAGTGTTGAAAAACCACTTTTCTCACTTGTGTTGGTGCAGGAAACCACTTTTGCACTTGTATTAGTGTGGAAAAAACACTTTTTGCACTTGGGATAGTGTTGAAAAACCACTTTTCGCACTTGTGTTAGTGTTGAAAAACCACTTTTTGCACTTGCGATAGTGTTGAAAAACCACTTTTCGCACTTGTGTTAGTGTTGAAAAACCACTTTTCGCACTTGTGTTGGTGCAGGAAACCACTTTTGCACTTGTATTAGTGTGGAAAAAACACTTTTTGCACTTGTGATAGTGTTGAAAAAACACTTTTCGAACTTGTGTTAGTGTTGAAAAACCACTTTTCGCACTTGTGTTGGTGCAGGAAACCACTTTTGCACTTGTATAAGTGTGGAAAAACCACTTTTCGCACTTGTGTTAGTGTTGAAAAACCACTTTTCGCACTTGTGTTAGTGTTGAAAAACCACTTTTCGCACTTGTGTTAGTGTTGAAAAACCACTTTTCGCACTTGTGTTAGTGTTGAAAAACCACTTTACGCACTTGTGTTAGTGTTGGAAAACCACTTTTCGCACTTGTGTTAATGTTGAAAAACCACTTTTCGCACTTGTGTTGGTGCAGGAAACCACTTTTGCACTTGTATTAGTGTGGAAAAACCACTTTTCGCACTTATGTTAGTGTTGAAAAACCACTTTTCGCACTTGTGTTAGTGTTGAAAAACCACTTTTCGCACTTGTGTTGGTGCAGGAAACCACTTTTGCACTTGTATTAGTGTGGAAAAAACACTTTTTGCACTTGTGTTAGTGTTGAAAAAACACTTTTCACACTTGTGTTAGTGTTGAAAAACCACTTTTCGCACTTGTGTTAGTGTTGAAAAAACACTTTTCGCACTTGTGTTGGTGCAGGAAACCACTTTTGCACTTGTATTAGTGTGGAAAAAACACTTTTTGCACTTGGGATAGTGTTGAAAAACCACTTTTCGCACTTGTGTTAGTGTTGGAAAACCACTTTTTGCACTTGTGATAGTGTTGAAAAACCACTTTTCGCACTTGTGTTAGTGTTGAAAAACCACTTTTCGCACTTGTGTTGGTGCAGGAAACCACTTTTGCACTTGTATTAGTGTGGAAAACCACTTTTCGCACTTGTGTTAGTGTTGAAAACCACTTTTCGCACTTGTGTTAGTGTTGAAAAAACACTTTTCGCACTTGTGTTAGCGTTGAAAAACCACTTTTCGCACTTGTGTTGGTGCAGGAAACCACTTTTGCACTTGTATTAGTGTGGAAAAAACACTTTTCGCACTTGTGTTAGTGTTGAAAAACCACTATTTGCACTTGTGTTAGTGTTGAAAAACCACATTTCGCAGTTGTGTTAGTGTTGAAAAACCACTTTTCGCACTTGTGTTGGTGCAGGAAACCACTTTTGCACTTGTATTGGTGTGGAAAAACCACTTTTCGCACTTGTGTTAGTGTTGAAAAACCACTTTTCGCACTTGTGTTAGTGTTGAAAAACCACTTTTCGCACCTGTGTTGGTGCAGGAAACCACTTTTGCACTTGTATTAGTGTGGAAAAAACACTTTTCGCACTTGTGTTAGTGTTGAAAAACCAC
Source organism: Myxine glutinosa (assembly GCF_964187855.1). Classification (NCBI taxonomy): domain Eukaryota; kingdom Metazoa; phylum Chordata; class Myxini; order Myxiniformes; family Myxinidae; genus Myxine; species Myxine glutinosa. Next base: position 73,623 of record NW_027617551.1, on the reverse strand, counting down.
TTTTCGCACTTGTGTTAGTGTTGAAAAACCACTTTTCGCACTTGTGTTAGTGTTAAAAAACCACTTTTCGCAATTGTGTTGGTGCAGGAAACCACTTTTGCACTTGTATTAGTGTGGAAAAACCACTTTTCGCACTTGTGTTAGTGTTGAAAAACCACTTTTCGCATTGTGTTAGTGTTGAAAAACCACTTTTCGCACTTGTGTTAGTGTTGAAAAACCACTTTTTGCACTTGTGTTGGTGCAGGAAACCACCTTTGCACTTGTATTAGTGTGGAAAAAACACTTTTCGCACTTGTGTTAGTGTTGAAAAACCACTTTTCGCACTTGTGTTAGTGTTGAAAAACCACTTTTCGCACTTGTGTTAGTGATGAAAAACCACTTTTTGCGCTTGTGTTAATGTTGAAAAACCACTTTTCGCACTTGTGTTGGTGCAGGAAACCACTTTTGCACTTGTATTAGTGTGGAAAAACCACTTTTCGCACTTGTGTTAGTGTTGAAAAACCACTTTTCGCACTTGTGTTGGTGCAGGAAACCACTTTTGCACTTGTATTAGTGTGGAAAAAACACTTTTTGCACTTGTGTTAGTGTTGAAAAAACACTTTTCACACTTGTGATAGTGTTGAAAAACCACTTTTCGCACTTGTATTGGTGCAGGAAACCACTTTTGCACTTGTATTAGTGTGGAAAAAACACTTTTCGCACTTGTGTTAGTGTTGAAAAACCACTTTTCGCATTTGTGTTAGTGTTGAAAAACCACTTTTCGCACTTGTGTTAGTGTTGAAAAACCACTTTTCGCACTTGTGTTGGTGCAGGAAACCACTTTTGCACTTGTATAAGTGTGGAAAAACCACTTTTCGCACTTGTGTTAGTGTTGAAAAACCACTTTTCGCACTTGTGTTAGTGTTGAAAAACCACTTTTCGCACTTGTGTTAGTGTTGAAAAACCACTTTTCGCACTTGTGTTGGTGCAGGAAACCACCTTTGCACTTGTATTAGTGTGGAAAAAACACTTTTCGCACTTGTGTTAGTGTTGAAAAACCACTTTTCGCACTTGTGTTAGTGTTGAAAAACCACTTTTCGCACTTGTGTTAGTGTTGAAAAACCACTTTTCGCACTTGTGTTAATGTTGAAAAACCACTTTTCGCACTTGTGTTGGTGCAGGAAACCACCTTTGCACTTGTATTAGTGTGGAAAAACCACTATTTGCACTTGTGTTAGTGTTGAAAAACCACATTTCGCAGTTGTGTTAGTGTTGAAAAGCCACTTTTCGCACTTGTGTTGGTGCAGGAAACCACTTTTGCACTTGTATTAGTGTGGAAAAACCACTTTTCGCACTTGTGTTAGTGTTGAAAAACCACTTTTTGCACTTGTGTTAGTGTTGAAAAACCACTTTTCGCACTTGTGTTGGTGCAGGAAACCACTTTTGCACTTGTATTAGTGTGGAAAAACCACTTTTTGCACTTGTGTTAGTGTTGAAAAACCACTTTTCGCACTTGTGTTAGTGTTGAAAAACCACTTTTCGCACTTGTGTTAATGTTGAAAAACCACTTTTCGCACTTGTGTTGGTGCAGGAAACCACTTTTGCACTTGTATTAGTGTGGAAAAACCACTTTTCGCACTTGTGTTAGTGTTGAAAAACCACTTTTCGCACTTGTGTTAGTGTTGAAAAACCACTTTTCGCACTTGTGTTGGTGCAGGAAACCACCTTTGCACTTGTATTAGTGTGGAAAAAACACTTTTTGCACTTGTGTTAGTGTTGAAAAAACACTTTTCACACTTGTGTTAGTGTTGAAAAACCACTTTTCGCACTTGTGTTAGTGTTGAAAAACCACTTTTCTCACTTGTGTTGGTGCAGGAAACCACTTTTGCACTTGTATTAGTGTGGAAAAAACACTTTTTGCACTTGGGATAGTGTTGAAAAACCACTTTTCGCACTTGTGTTAGTGTTGAAAAACCACTTTTTGCACTTGCGATAGTGTTGAAAAACCACTTTTCGCACTTGTGTTAGTGTTGAAAAACCACTTTTCGCACTTGTGTTGGTGCAGGAAACCACTTTTGCACTTGTATTAGTGTGGAAAAAACACTTTTTGCACTTGTGATAGTGTTGAAAAAACACTTTTCGAACTTGTGTTAGTGTTGAAAAACCACTTTTCGCACTTGTGTTGGTGCAGGAAACCACTTTTGCACTTGTATAAGTGTGGAAAAACCACTTTTCGCACTTGTGTTAGTGTTGAAAAACCACTTTTCGCACTTGTGTTAGTGTTGAAAAACCACTTTTCGCACTTGTGTTAGTGTTGAAAAACCACTTTTCGCACTTGTGTTAGTGTTGAAAAACCACTTTACGCACTTGTGTTAGTGTTGGAAAACCACTTTTCGCACTTGTGTTAATGTTGAAAAACCACTTTTCGCACTTGTGTTGGTGCAGGAAACCACTTTTGCACTTGTATTAGTGTGGAAAAACCACTTTTCGCACTTGTGTTAGTGTTGAAAAACCACTTTTCGCACTTGTGTTAGTGTTGAAAAACCACTTTTCGCACTTGTGTTGGTGCAGGAAACCACTTTTGCACTTGTATTAGTGTGGAAAAAACACTTTTTGCACTTGTGTTAGTGTTGAAAAAACACTTTTCACACTTGTGTTAGTGTTGAAAAACCACTTTTCGCACTTGTGTTAGTGTTGAAAAAACACTTTTCGCACTTGTGTTGGTGCAGGAAACCACTTTTGCACTTGTATTAGTGTGGAAAAAACACTTTTTGCACTTGGGATAGTGTTGAAAAACCACTTTTCGCACTTGTGTTAGTGTTGGAAAACCACTTTTTGCACTTGTGATAGTGTTGAAAAACCACTTTTCGCACTTGTGTTAGTGTTGAAAAACCACTTTTCGCACTTGTGTTGGTGCAGGAAACCACTTTTGCACTTGTATTAGTGTGGAAAACCACTTTTCGCACTTGTGTTAGTGTTGAAAACCACTTTTCGCACTTGTGTTAGTGTTGAAAAAACACTTTTCGCACTTGTGTTAGCGTTGAAAAACCACTTTTCGCACTTGTGTTGGTGCAGGAAACCACTTTTGCACTTGTATTAGTGTGGAAAAAACACTTTTCGCACTTGTGTTAGTGTTGAAAAACCACTATTTGCACTTGTGTTAGTGTTGAAAAACCACATTTTGCAGTTGTGTTAGTGTTGAAAAACCACTTTTCGCACTTGTGTTGGTGCAGGAAACCACTTTTGCACTTGTATTGGTGTGGAAAAACCACTTTTCGCACTTGTGTTAGTGTTGAAAAACCACTTTTCGCACTTGTGTTAGTGTTGAAAAACCACTTTTCGCACCTGTGTTGGTGCAGGAAACCACTTTTGCACTTGTATTAGTGTGGAAAAAACACTTTTCGCACTTGTGTTAGTGTTGAAAAACCACTTTTCGCACTTGTGTTAGTGTTGAAAAACCACTTTTCGCACTTGTGTTAGTGTTAAAAAACCACTTTTCGCAATTGTGTTGGTGCAGGAAACCACTTTTGCACTTGTATTAGTGTGGAAAAACCACTTTTCGCACTTGTGTTAGTGTTGAAAAACCACTTTTCGCATTGTGTTAGTGTTGAAAAACCACTTTTCGCACTTGTGTTAGTGTTGAAAAACCACTTTTTGCACTTGTGTTGGTGCAGGAAACCACCTTTGCACTTGTATTAGTGTGGAAAAAACACTTTTCGCACTTGTGTTAGTGTTGAAAAACCACTTTTCGCACTTGTGTTAGTGTTGAAAAACCACTTTTCGCACTTGTGTTAGTGATGAAAAACCACTTTTCGCGCTTGTGTTAATGTTGAAAAACCACTTTTCGCACTTGTGTTGGTGCAGGAAACCACTTTTGCACTTGTATTAGTGTGGAAAAACCACTTTTCGCACTTGTGTTAGTGTTGAAAAACCACTTTTCGCACTTGTGTTGGTGCAGGAAACCACTTTTGCACTTGTATTAGTGTGGAAAAAACACTTTTTGCACTTGTGTTAGTGTTGAAAAAACACTTTTCACACTTGTGATAGTGTTGAAAAACCACTTTTCGCACTTGTATTGGTGCAGGAAACCACTTTTGCACTTGTATTAGTGTGGAAAAAACACTTTTCGCACTTGTGTTAGTGTTGAAAAACCACTTTTCGCATTTGTGTTAGTGTTGAAAAACCACTTTTCGCACTTGTGTTAGTGTTGAAAAACCACTTTTCGCACTTGTGTTGGTGCAGGAAACCACTTTTGCACTTGTATAAGTGTGGAAAAACCACTTTTCGCACTTGTGTTAGTGTTGAAAAACCACTTTTCGCACTTGTGTTAGTGTTGAAAAACCACTTTTCGCACTTGTGTTAGTGTTGAAAAACCACTTTTCGCACTTGTGTTGGTGCAGGAAACCACCTTTGCACTTGTATTAGTGTGGAAAAAACACTTTTCGCACTTGTGTTAGTGTTGAAAAACCACTTTTCGCACTTGTGTTAGTGTTGAAAAACCACTTTTCGCACTTGTGTTAGTGTTGAAAAACCACTTTTCGCACTTGTGTTAATGTTGAAAAACCACTTTTCGCACTTGTGTTGGTGCAGGAAACCACTTTTGCACTTGTATTAGTGTGGAAAAACCACTTTTCGCACTTGTGTTAGTGTTGAAAAACCACTTTTCGCACTTGTGTTAGTGTTGAAAAACCACTTTTCGCACGTGTGTTGGTGCAGGAAACCACTTTTGCACTTGTATTAGTGTGGAAAAAACACTTTGTGCACTTGTGATAGTGTTGAAAAAACACTTTTCACACTTGTGTTGGTGTTGAAAAACCACTTTTTGCACTTGTGTTAGTGTTGAAAAACCACTTTTCGCACTTGTGTTGGTGCAGGAAACCACTTTTGGACTTGTATTAGTGTGGAAAAAACACTTTTTGCCCTTGTGATAGTGTTGAAAAACCACTTTTTGCACTTGTGTTAGTGTTGAAAAACCACATTTCGCACTTGTGTTAGTGTTGAAAAACCACTTTTCGCACTAGTGTTAGTGTTGAAAAACCACTTTTCGCACTTGTGTTAGTGTTAAAAAACCACTTTTCGCAATTGTGTTGGTGCAGGAAACCACTTTTGCACTTGTATTAGTGTGGAAAAACCACTTTTCGCACTTGTGTTAGTGTTGAAAAACCACTTTTCGCATTGTGTTAGTGTTGAAAAACCACTTTTCGCACTTGTGTTAGTGTTGAAAAACCACTTTTTGCACTTGTGTTGGTGCAGGAAACCACCTTTGCACTTGTATTAGTGTGGAAAAAACACTTTTCGCACTTGTGTTAGTGTTGAAAAACCACTTTTCGCACTTGTGTTAGTGTTGAAAAACCACTTTTCGCACTTGTGTTAGTGATGAAAAACCACTTTTCGCGCTTGTGTTAATGTTGAAAAACCACTTTTCGCACTTGTGTTGGTGCAGGAAACCACTTTTGCACTTGTATTAGTGTGGAAAAACCACTTTTCGCACTTGTGTTAGTGTTGAAAAACCACTTTTCGCACTTGTGTTGGTGCAGGAAACCACTTTTGCACTTGTATTAGTGTGGAAAAAACACTTTTTGCACTTGTGTTAGTGTTGAAAAAACACTTTTCACACTTGTGATAGTGTTGAAAAACCACTTTTCGCACTTGTATTGGTGCAGGAAACCACTTTTGCACTTGTATTAGTGTGGAAAAAACACTTTTCGCACTTGTGTTAGTGTTGAAAAACCACTTTTCGCATTTGTGTTAGTGTTGAAAAACCACTTTTCGCACTTGTGTTAGTGTTGAAAAACCACTTTTCGCACTTGTGTTGGTGCAGGAAACCACTTTTGCACTTGTATAAGTGTGGAAAAACCACTTTTCGCACTTGTGTTAGTGTTGAAAAACCACTTTTCGCACTTGTGTTAGTGTTGAAAAACCACTTTTCGCACTTGTGTTAGTGTTGAAAAACCACTTTTCGCACTTGTGTTGGTGCAGGAAACCACCTTTGCACTTGTATTAGTGTGGAAAAAACACTTTTCGCACTTGTGTTAGTGTTGAAAAACCACTTTTCGCACTTGTGTTAGTGTTGAAAAACCACTTTTCGCACTTGTGTTAGTGTTGAAAAACCACTTTTCGCACTTGTGTTAATGTTGAAAAACCACTTTTCGCACTTGTGTTGGTGCAGGAAACCACTTTTGCACTTGTATTAGTGTGGAAAAACCACTTTTCGCACTTGTGTTAGTGTTGAAAAACCACTTTTCGCACTTGTGTTAGTGTTGAAAAACCACTTTTCGCACGTGTGTTGGTGCAGGAAACCACTTTTGCACTTGTATTAGTGTGGAAAAAACACTTTGTGCACTTGTGATAGTGTTGAAAAAACACTTTTCACACTTGTGTTGGTGTTGAAAAACCACTTTTTGCACTTGTGTTAGTGTTGAAAAACCACTTTTCGCACTTGTGTTGGTGCAGGAAACCACTTTTGGACTTGTATTAGTGTGGAAAAAACACTTTTTGCCCTTGTGATAGTGTTGAAAAACCACTTTTTGCACTTGTGTTAGTGTTGAAAAACCACATTTCGCACTTGTGTTAGTGTTGAAAAACCACTTTTCGCACTAGTGTTGGTGCAGGAAACCACCTTTGCACTTGTATTAGTGTGGAAAAAACACTTTTCGCACTTGTGTTAGTGTTGAAAAACCACTTTTTGCACTTGTGTTAGTGTTGAAAAACCACTTTTCGCACTTGTGTTGGTGCAGGAAACCACTTTTGCACTTGTATTAGTGTGGAAAAACCACTTTTCGCACTTGTGTTAGTGTTGAAAAACCACTTTTCGCACTTGTGTTAGTGTTGAAAAACCACATTTCGCACTTGTGTTGGTGCAGGAAACCACTTTTGCACTTGTATTAGTGTGGAAAAAACACTTTTCGCACTTGTGTTAGTGTTGAAAAACCACTATTTGCACTTGTGTTAGTGTTGAAAAACCACATTTCGCAGTTGTGTTAGTGTTGAAAAACCACTTTTCGCACTTGTGTTGGTGCAGGAAACCACTTTTGCACTTGTATTAGTGTGGAAAAAACACTTTTTACACTTGTGTTAGTGTTGAAAAACCACTTTTCGCACTTGTGTTAGTGTTGAAAAACCACTTTTCGCACTTGTGTTGGTGCAGGAAACCACTTTTGCACTTGTATTAGTGTGGAAAAAACACTTTTCGCACTTGTGTTAGTGTTGAAAAACCACTTTTCGCACTTGTGTTAGTGTTGAAAAACCACTTTTCGCACTTGTGTTAGTGTTGAAAAACCACTTTTTGCACTTGTGTTGGTGCAAGAAACCACCTTTGCACTTGTATTAGTGTGGAAAAACCACTATTTGCACTTGTGTTAGTGTTGAAAAACCACATTTCGCAGTTGTGTTAGTGTTGAAAAGCCACTTTTCGCACTTGTGTTGGTGCAGGAAACCACTTTTGCACTTGTATTAGTGTGGAAAAACCACTTTTCGCACTTGTGTTAGTGTTGAAAAACCACTTTTTGCACTTGTGTTAGTGTTGAAAAACCACTTTTCGCACTTGTGTTGGTGCAGGAAACCACTTTTGCACTTGTATTAGTGTGGAAAAACCACTTTTTGCACTTGTGTTAGTGTTGAAAAACCACTTTTCGCACTTGTGTTAGTGTTGAAAAACCACTTTTCGCACTTGTGTTAATGTTGAAAAACCACTTTTCGCACTTGTGTTGGTGCAGGAAACCACTTTTGCACTTGTATTAGTGTGGAAAAAACCACTTTTCGCACTTGTGTTAGTGTTGAAAAACCACTTTTCGCACTTGTGTTAGTGTTGAAAAACCACTTTTCGCACTTGTGTTGGTGCAGGAAACCACTTTTGCACTTGTATTAGTGTGGAAAAAACACTTTTTGCACTTGTGTTAGTGTTGAAAAAACACTTTTCACACTTGTGTTAGTGTTGAAAAACCACTTTTCGCACTTGTGTTAGTGTTGAAAAACCACTTTTCGCACTTGTGTTGGTGCAGGAAACCACTTTTGCACTTGTATTAGTGTGGAAAAAACACTTTTTGCACTTGTGATAGTGTTGAAAAACCACTTTTCGCACTTGTGTTAGTGTTGAAAAACCACTTTTTGCACTTGTGATAGTGTTGAAAAACCACTTTTTGCACTTGTGTTAGTGTTGAAAAACCACTTTTTGCACTTGTGCTGGTGCAGGAAACCAATTTTGCACTTGTATTAGTGTGGAAAAAACACTTTTTGCACTTGTTATAGTGTTGAAAAACCACTTTTCGAACTTGTGTTAGTGTTGAAAAACCACTTTTCGCACTTGTATTGGTGCAGGAAACCACTTTTGCACTTGTATTAGTGTGGAAAACCACTTTTTGCACTTGTGTTAGTGTTGAAAAACCACTTTTCGCACTTGTGTTAGTGTTGAAAAAACACTTTTCGCACTTGTGTTAGTGTTGAAAAACCACTTTTCGCACTTGTGTTGGTGCAGGAAACCACTTTTGCACTTGTATTAGTGTGGAAAAAACACTTTTTGCACTTGTTATAGTGTTGAAAAACCACTTTTCGAACTTGTGTTAGTGTTGAAAAACCACTTTTCGCACTTGTATTGGTGCAGGAAACCACTTTTGCACTTGTATTAGTGTGGAAAACCACTTTTTGCACTTGTGTTAGTGTTGAAAAACCACTTTTCGCACTTGTGTTAGTGTTGAAAAACCACTTTTCGCACTTGTGTTAGTGTTGAAAAACCACTTTTCGCACTTGTGTTAGTGTTGAAAAACCACTTTTTGCACTTGTGTTGGTGCAAGAAACCACCTTTGCACTTGTATTAGTGTGGAAAAACCACTATTTGCACTTGTGTTAGTGTTGAAAAACCACATTTCGCAGTTGTGTTAGTGTTGAAAAGCCACTTTTCGCACTTGTGTTGGTGCAGGAAACCACTTTTGCACTTGTATTAGTGTGGAAAAACCACTTTTCGCACTTGTGTTAGTGTTGAAAAACCACTTTTTGCACTTGTGTTAGTGTTGAAAAACCACTTTTCGCACTTGTGTTGGTGCAGGAAACCACTTTTGCACTTGTATTAGTGTGGAAAAACCACTTTTTGCACTTGTGTTAGTGTTGAAAAACCACTTTTCGCACTTGTGTTAGTGTTGAAAAACCACTTTTCGCACTTGTGTTAATGTTGAAAAACCACTTTTCGCACTTGTGTTGGTGCAGGAAACCACTTTTGCACTTGTATTAGTGTGGAAAAAACCACTTTTCGCACTTGTGTTAGTGTTGAAAAACCACTTTTCGCACTTGTGTTAGTGTTGAAAAACCACTTTTCGCACTTGTGTTGGTGCAGGAAACCACTTTTGCACTTGTATTAGTGTGGAAAAAACACTTTTTGCACTTGTGTTAGTGTTGAAAAAACACTTTTCACACTTGTGTTAGTGTTGAAAAACCACTTTTCGCACTTGTGTTAGTGTTGAAAAACCACTTTTCGCACTTGTGTTGGTGCAGGAAACCACTTTTGCACTTGTATTAGTGTGGAAAAAACACTTTTTGCACTTGTGATAGTGTTGAAAAACCACTTTTCGCACTTGTGTTAGTGTTGAAAAACCACTTTTTGCACTTGTGATAGTGTTGAAAAACCACTTTTCGCACTTGTGTTAGTGTTGAAAAACCACTTTTTGCACTTGTGCTGGTGCAGGAAACCAATTTTGCACTTGTATTAGTGTGGAAAAAACACTTTTTGCACTTGTTATAGTGTTGAAAAACCACTTTTCGAACTTGTGTTAGTGTTGAAAAACCACTTTTCGCACTTGTATTGGTGCAGGAAACCACTTTTGCACTTGTATTAGTGTGGAAAACCACTTTTTGCACTTGTGTTAGTGTTGAAAAACCACTTTTCGCACTTGTGTTAGTGTTGAAAAAACACTTTTCGCACTTGTGTTAGTGTTGAAAAACCACTTTTCGCACTTGTGTTGGTGCAGGAAACCACTTTTGCACTTGTATTAGTGTGGAAAAAACACTTTTCGCACTTGTGTTAGTGTTGAAAAACCACTATTTGCACTTGTGTTAGTGTTGAAAAACCACATTTCGCAGTTGTGTTAGTGTTGAAAAACCACTTTTCGCACTTGTGTTGGTGCAGGAAACCACTTTTGCACTTGTATTAGTGTGGAAAAAACACTTTTTACACTTGTGTTAGTGTTGAAAAACCACTTTTCGCACTTGTGTTAGTGTTGAAAAACCACTTTTCGCACTTGTGTTGGTGCAGGAAACCACTTTTGCACTTGTATTAGTGTGGAAAAAACACTTTTCGCACTTGTGTTAGTGTTGAAAAACGACTTTTCGCACTTGTGTTAGGGTTGAAAAACCACTTTTCGCACTTGTGTTAGTGTTGAAAAACCACTTTTTGCACTTGTGTTGGTGCAAGAAACCACCTTTGCACTTGTATTAGTGTGGAAAAACCACTATTTGCACTTGTGTTAGTGTTGAAAAACCACATTTCGCAGTTGTGTTAGTGTTGAAAAGCCACTTTTCGCACTTGTGTTGGTGCAGGAAACCACTTTTGCACTTGTATTAGTGTGGAAAAACCACTTTTCGCACTTGTGTTAGTGTTGAAAAACCACTTTTTGCACTTGTGTTAGTGTTGAAAAACCACTTTTCGCACTTGTGTTGGTGCAGGAAACCACTTTTGCACTTGTATTAGTGTGGAAAAACCACTTTTTGCACTTGTGTTAGTGTTGAAAAACCACTTTTCGCACTTGTGTTAGTGTTGAAAAACCACTTTTCGCACTTGTGTTAATGTTGAAAAACCACTTTTCGCACTTGTGTTGGTGCAGGAAACCACTTTTGCACTTGTATTAGTGTGGAAAAACCACTTTTCGCACTTGTGTTAGTGTTGAAAAACCACTTTTCGCACTTGTGTTAGTGTTGAAAAACCACTTTTCGCACTTGTGTTGGTGCAGGAAACCACCGTTGCACTTGTATTAGTGTGGAAAAAAAACTTTTTGCACTTGTGTTAGTGTTGAAAAAACACTTTTCACACTTGTGTTAGTGTTGAAAAACCACTTTTCGCACTTGTGTTAGTGTTGAAAAACCACTTTTCTCACTTGTGTTGGTGCAGGAAACCACTTTTGCACTTGTATTAGTGTGGAAAAAACACTTTTTGCACTTGGGATAGTGTTGAAAAACCACTTTTCGCACTTGTGTTAGTGTTGAAAAACCACTTTTTGCACTTGCGATAGTGTTGAAAAACCACTTTTCGCACTTGTGTTAGTGTTGAAAAACCACTTTTCGCACTTGTGTTGGTGCAGGAAACCACTTTTGCACTTGTATTAGTGTGGAAAAAACACTTTTTGCACTTGTGATAGTGTTGAAAAAACACTTGTCGAACTTGTGTTAGTGTTGAAAAACCACTTTTCGCACTTGTGTTGGTGCAGGAAACCACTTTTGCACTTGTATAAGTGTGGAAAAACCACTTTTCGCACTTGTGTTAGTGTTGAAAAACCACTTTTCGCACTTGTGTTAGTGTTGAAAAACCACTTTTCGCACTTGTGTTAGTGTTGAAAAACCACTTTTCGCACTTGTGTTAGTGTTGAAAAAACACTTTACGCACTTGTGTTAGTGTTGGAAAACCACTTTTCGCACTTGTGTTAATGTTGAAAAACCACTTTTCGCACTTGTGTTGGTGCAGGAAACCACTTTTGCACTTGTATTAGTGTGGAAAAACCACTTTTCGCACTTGTGTTAGTGTTGAAAAACCACTTTTCGCACTTGTGTTAGTGTTGAAAAACCACTTTTCGCACTTGTGTTGGTGCAGGAAACCACTTTTGCACTTGTATTAGTGTGGAAAAAACACTTTTTGCACTTGTGTTAGTGTTGAAAAAACACTTTTCACACTTGTGTTAGTGTTGAAAAACCACTTTTCGCACTTGTGTTAGTGTTGAAAAAACACTTTTCGCACTTGTGTTGGTGCAGGAAACCACTTTTGCACTTGTATTAGTGTGGAAAAATCACTTTTTGCACTTGGGATAGTGTTGAAAAACCACTTTTCGCACTTGTGTTAGTGTTGGAAAACCACTTTTTGCACTTGTGATAGTGTTGAAAAACCACTTTTCGCACTTGTGTTAGTGTTGAAAAACCACTTTTCGCACTTGTGTTGGTGCAGGAAACCACTTTTGCACTTGTATTAGTGTGGAAAACCACTTTTCGCACTTGTGTTAGTGTTGAAAACCACTTTTCGCACTTGTGTTAGTGTTGAAAAAACACTTTTCGCACTTGTGTTAGCGTTGAAAAACCACTTTTCGCACTTGTGTTGGTGCAGGAAACCACTTTTGCACTTGTATTAGTGTGGAAAAAACACTTTTCGCACTTGTGTTAGTGTTGAAAAACCACTATTTGCACTTGTGTTAGTGTTGAAAAACCACATTTCGCAGTTGCGTTAGTGTTGAAAAACCACTTTTCGCACTTGTGTTGGTGCAGGAAACCACTTTTGCACTTGTATTGGTGTGGAAAAACCACTTTTCGCACTTGTGTTAGTGTTGAAAAACCACTTTTCGCACTTGTGTTAGTGTTGAAAAACCACTTTTCGCACCTGTGTTGGTGCAGGAAACCACTTTTGCACTTGTATTAGTGTGGAAAAAACACTTTTCGCACTTGTGTTAGTGTTGAAAAACCACTTTTCGCACTTGTGTTAGTGTTGAAAAACCACTTTTCGCACTTGTGTTAGTGTTGAAAAACCACTTTTCGCACTTGTGTTAGTGTTAAAAAACCACTTTTCGCAATTGTGTTGGTGCAGGAAACCACTTTTGCACTTGTATTAGTGTGGAAAAACCACTTTTCGCACTTGTGTTAGTGTTGAAAAACCACTTTTCGCATTGTGTTAGTGTTGAAAAACCACTTTTTGCACTTGTGTTGGTGCAGGAAACCACCTTTGCACTTGTATTAGTGTGGAAAAAACACTTTTCGCACTTGTGTTAGTGTTGAAAAACCACTTTTCGCACTTGTGTTAGTGTTGAAAAACCACTTTTCGCACTTGTGTTAGTGATGAAAAACCACTTTTCGCACTTGTGTTAATGTTGAAAAACCACTTTTCGCACTTGTGTTGGTGCAGGAAACCACTTTTGCACTTGTATTAGTGTGGAAAAACCACTTTTCGCACTTGTGTTAGTGTTGAAAAACCACTTTTCGCACTTGTGTTGGTGCAGGAAACCACTTTTGCACTTGTATTAGTGTGGAAAAAACACTTTTTGCACTTGTGTTAGTGTTGAAAAAACACTTTTCACACTTGTGATAGTGTTGAAAAACCACTTTTCGCACTTGTGTTGGTGCAGGAAACCACTTTTGCACTTGTATTAGTGTGGAAAAAACACTTTTCGCACTTGTGTTAGTGTTGAAAAACCACTTTTCGCACTTGTGTTAGTGTTGAAAAACCACTTTTCGCACTTGTGTTAGTGTTGAAAAACCACTTTTCGCACTTGTGTTGGTGCAGGAAACCACTTTTGCACTTGTATAAGTGTGGAAAAACCACTTTTCGCACTTGTGTTAGTGTTGAAAAACCACTTTTCGCACTTGTGTTAGTGTTGAAAAACCACTTTTCGCACTTGTGTTAGTGTTGAAAAACCACTTTTCGCACTTGTGTTAGTGTTGAAAAACCACTTTTCGCACTTGTGTTAGTGTTGAAAAACCACTTTTCGCACTTGTGTTAGTGTTGAAAAACCACTTTTCGCACTTGTGTTGGTGCAGGAAACCACCTTTGCACTTGTATTAGTGTGGAAAAAACACTTTTCGCACTTGTGTTAGTGTTGAAAAACCACTTTTCGCACTTGTGTTAGTGTTGAAAAACCACTTTTCGCACTTGTGTTAGTGTTGAAAAACCACTTTTCGCACTTGTGTTAATGTTGAAAAACCACTTTTCGCACTTGTGATAGTGTTGAAAAACCACTTTTCGCACTTGTGTTAGTGTGGAAAAACCACTTTTCGCACTTGTGTTAGTGTTGAAAAACCACTTTTCGCACTTGTGTTAGTGTTGAAAAACCACTTTTCGCACGTGTGTTGGTGCAGGAAACCACTTTTGCACTTGTATTAGTGTGGAAAAAACACTTTGTGCACTTGTGATAGTGTTGAAAAAACACTTTTCACACTTGTGTTGGTGTTGAAAAACCACTTTTCGCACTTGTGTTAGTGTTGAAAAACCACTTTTCGCACTTGTGTTGGTGCAGGAAACCACTTTTGGACTTGTATTAGTGTGGAAAAAACACTTTTTGCACTTGTGTTAGTGTTGAAAAAACACTTTTCACACTTGTGTTAGTGTTGAAAAACCACTTTTCGCACTTGTGTTAGTGTTGAAAAAACACTTTTCGCACTTGTGTTGGTGCAGGAAACCACTTTTGCACTTGTATTAGTGTGGAAAAATCACTTTTTGCACTTGGGATAGTGTTGAAAAACCACTTTTCGCACTTGTGTTAGTGTTGGAAAACCACTTTTTGCACTTGTGATAGTGTTGAAAAACCACTTTTCGCACTTGTGTTAGTGTTGAAAAACCACTTTTCGCACTTGTGTTGGTGCAGGAAACCACTTTTGCACTTGTATTAGTGTGGAAAACCACTTTTCGCACTTGTGTTAGTGTTGAAAACCACTTTTCGCACTTGTGTTAGTGTTGAAAAAACACTTTTCGCACTTGTGTTAGCGTTGAAAAACCACTTTTCGCACTTGTGTTGGTGCAGGAAACCACTTTTGCACTTGTATTAGTGTGGAAAAAACACTTTTCGCACTTGTGTTAGTGTTGAAAAACCACTATTTGCACTTGTGTTAGTGTTGAAAAACCACATTTCGCAGTTGCGTTAGTGTTGAAAAACCACTTTTCGCACTTGTGTTGGTGCAGGAAACCACTTTTGCACTTGTATTGGTGTGGAAAAACCACTTTTCGCACTTGTGTTAGTGTTGAAAAACCACTTTTCGCACTTGTGTTAGTGTTGAAAAACCACTTTTCGCACCTGTGTTGGTGCAGGAAACCACTTTTGCACTTGTATTAGTGTGGAAAAAACACTTTTCGCACTTGTGTTAGTGTTGAAAAACCACTTTTCGCACTTGTGTTAGTGTTGAAAAACCACTTTTCGCACTTGTGTTAGTGTTGAAAAACCACTTTTCGCACTTGTGTTAGTGTTAAAAAACCACTTTTCGCAATTGTGTTGGTGCAGGAAACCACTTTTGCACTTGTATTAGTGTGGAAAAACCACTTTTCGCACTTGTGTTAGTGTTGAAAAACCACTTTTCGCATTGTGTTAGTGTTGAAAAACCACTTTTTGCACTTGTGTTGGTGCAGGAAACCACCTTTGCACTTGTATTAGTGTGGAAAAAACACTTTTCGCACTTGTGTTAGTGTTGAAAAACCACTTTTCGCACTTGTGTTAGTGTTGAAAAACCACTTTTCGCACTTGTGTTAGTGATGAAAAACCACTTTTCGCACTTGTGTTAATGTTGAAAAACCACTTTTCGCACTTGTGTTGGTGCAGGAAACCACTTTTGCACTTGTATTAGTGTGGAAAAACCACTTTTCGCACTTGTGTTAGTGTTGAAAAACCACTTTTCGCACTTGTGTTGGTGCAGGAAACCACTTTTGCACTTGTATTAGTGTGGAAAAAACACTTTTTGCACTTGTGTTAGTGTTGAAAAAACACTTTTCACACTTGTGATAGTGTTGAAAAACCACTTTTCGCACTTGTGTTGGTGCAGGAAACCACTTTTGCACTTGTATTAGTGTGGAAAAAACACTTTTCGCACTTGTGTTAGTGTTGAAAAACCACTTTTCGCACTTGTGTTAGTGTTGAAAAACCACTTTTCGCACTTGTGTTAGTGTTGAAAAACCACTTTTCGCACTTGTGTTGGTGCAGGAAACCACTTTTGCACTTGTATAAGTGTGGAAAAACCACTTTTCGCACTTGTGTTAGTGTTGAAAAACCACTTTTCGCACTTGTGTTAGTGTTGAAAAACCACTTTTCGCACTTGTGTTAGTGTTGAAAAACCACTTTTCGCACTTGTGTTAGTGTTGAAAAACCACTTTTCGCACTTGTGTTAGTGTTGAAAAACCACTTTTCGCACTTGTGTTAGTGTTGAAAAACCACTTTTCGCACTTGTGTTGGTGCAGGAAACCACCTTTGCACTTGTATTAGTGTGGAAAAAACACTTTTCGCACTTGTGTTAGTGTTGAAAAACCACTTTTCGCACTTGTGTTAGTGTTGAAAAACCACTTTTCGCACTTGTGTTAGTGTTGAAAAACCACTTTTCGCACTTGTGTTAATGTTGAAAAACCACTTTTCGCACTTGTGATAGTGTTGAAAAACCACTTTTCGCACTTGTGTTAGTGTGGAAAAACCACTTTTCGCACTTGTGTTAGTGTTGAAAAACCACTTTTCGCACTTGTGTTAGTGTTGAAAAACCACTTTTCGCACGTGTGTTGGTGCAGGAAACCACTTTTGCACTTGTATTAGTGTGGAAAAAACACTTTGTGCACTTGTGATAGTGTTGAAAAAACACTTTTCACACTTGTGTTGGTGTTGAAAAACCACTTTTCGCACTTGTGTTAGTGTTGAAAAACCACTTTTCGCACTTGTGTTGGTGCAGGAAACCACTTTTGGACTTGTATTAGTGTGGAAAAAACACTTTTTGCCCTTGTGATAGTGTTGAAAAACCACTTTTTGCACTTGTGTTAGTGTTGAAAAACCACATTTCGCACTTGTGTTAGTGTTGAAAAACCACTTTTCGCACTAGTGTTGGTGCAGGAAACCACCTTTGCACTTGTATTAGTGTGGAAAAAACACTTTTCGCACTTGTGTTAGTGTTGAAAAACCACTTTTTGCACTTGTGTTAGTGTTGAAAAACCACTTTTCGCACTTGTGTTGGTGCAGGAAACCACTTTTGCACTTGTATTAGTGTGGAAAAACCACTTTTCGCACTTGTGTTAGTGTTGAAAAACCACTTTTCGCACTTGTGTTAGTGTTGAAAAACCACATTTCGCACTTGTGTTGGTGCAGGAAACCACTTTTGCACTTGTATTAGTGTGGAAAAAACACTTTTCGCACTTGTGTTAGTGTTGAAAAACCACTATTTGCACTTGTGTTAGTGTTGAAAAACCACATTTCGCAGTTGTGTTAGTGTTGAAAAACCACTTTTCGCACTTGTGTTGGTGCAGGAAACCACTTTTGCACTTGTATTAGTGTGGAAAAAACACTTTTTACACTTGTGTTAGTGTTGAAAAACCACTTTTCGCACTTGTGTTAGTGTTGAAAAACCACTTTTCGCACTTGTGTTGGTGCAGGAAACCACTTTTGCACTTGTATTAGTGTGGAAAAAACACTTTTCGCACTTGTGTTAGTGTTGAAAAACCACTTTTCGCACTTGTGTTAGTGTTGAAAAACCACTTTTCGCACTTGTGTTAGTGTTGAAAAACCACTTTTTGCACTTGTGTTGGTGCAAGAAACCACCTTTGCACTTGTATTAGTGTGGAAAAACCACTATTTGCACTTGTGTTAGTGTTGAAAAACCACATTTCGCAGTTGTGTTAGTGTTGAAAAGCCACTTTTCGCACTTGTGTTGGTGCAGGAAACCACTTTTGCACTTGTATTAGTGTGGAAAAACCACTTTTCGCACTTGTGTTAGTGTTGAAAAACCACTTTTTGCACTTGTGTTAGTGTTGAAAAACCACTTTTCGCACTTGTGTTGGTGCAGGAAACCACTTTTGCACATGTATTAGTGTGGAAAAACCACTTTTTGCACTTGTGTTAGTGTTGAAAAACCACTTTTCGCACTTGTGTTAGTGTTGAAAAACCACTTTTCGCACTTGTGTTAATGTTGAAAAACCACTTTTCGCACTTGTGTTGGTGCAGGAAACCACTTTTGCACTTGTATTAGTGTGGAAAAAACCACTTTTCGCACTTGTGTTAGTGTTGAAAAACCACTTTTCGCACTTGTGTTAGTGTTGAAAAACCACTTTTCGCACTTGTGTTGGTGCAGGAAACCACTTTTGCACTTGTATTAGTGTGGAAAAAACACTTTTTGCACTTGTGTTAGTGTTGAAAAAACACTTTTCACACTTGTGTTAGTGTTGAAAAACCACTTTTCGCACTTGTGTTAGTGTTGAAAAACCACTTTTCGCACTTGTGTTGGTGCAGGAAACCACTTTTGCACTTGTATTAGTGTGGAAAAAACACTTTTTGCACTTGTGATAGTGTTGAAAAACCACTTTTCGCACTTGTGTTAGTGTTGAAAAACCACTTTTTGCACTTGTGATAGTGTTGAAAAACCACTTTGCGCACTTGTGTTAGTGTTGAAAAACCACTTTTTGCACTTGTGCTGGTGCAGGAAACCACTTTTGCACTTGTATTAGTGTGGAAAAAACACTTTTTGCACTTGTTATAGTGTTGAAAAACCACTTTTCGAACTTGTGTTAGTGTTGAAAAACCACTTTTCGCACTTGTATTGGTGCAGGAAACCACTTTTGCACTTGTATTAGTGTGGAAAACCACTTTTTGCACTTGTGTTAGTGTTGAAAAACCACTTTTCGCACTTGTGTTAGTGTTGAAAAAACACTTTTCGCACTTGTGTTAGTGTTGAAAAACCACTTTTCGCACTTGTGTTGGTGCAGGAAACCACTTTTGCACTTGTATTAGTGTGGAAAAAACACTTTTCGCACTTGTGTTAGTGTTGAAAAACCACTATTTGCACTTGTGTTAGTGTTGAAAAACCACATTTCGCAGTTGTGTTAGTGTTGAAAAACCACTTTTCGCACTTGTGTTGGTGCAGGAAACCACTTTTGCACTTGTATTAGTGTGGAAAAAACACTTTTTACACTTGTTTTAGTGTTGAAAAACCACTTTTCGCACTTGTGTTAGTGTTGAAAAACCACTTTTCGCACTTGTGTTGGTCCAGGAAACCACTTTTGCACTTGTATTAGTGTGGAAAAAACACTTTTCGCACTTGTGTTATTGTTGAAAAACCACTTTTCGCACTTGTGTTAGGGTTGAAAAACCACTTTTCGCACTTGTGTTAGTGTTGAAAAACCACTTTTTGCACTTGTGTTGGTGCAAGAAACCACCTTTGCACTTGTATTAGTGTGGAAAAACCACTATTTGCACTTGTGTTAGTGTTGAAAAACCACATTTCGCAGTTGTGTTAGTGTTGAAAAGCCACTTTTCGCACTTGTGTTGGTGCAGGAAACCACTTTTGCACTTGTATTAGTGTGGAAAAACCACTTTTCGCACTTGTGTTAGTGTTGAAAAACCACTTTTTGCACTTGTGTTAGTGTTGAAAAACCACTTTTCGCACTTGTGTTGGTGCAGGAAACCACTTTTGCACTTGTATTAGTGTGGAAAAACCACTTTTTGCACTTGTGTTAGTGTTGAAAAACCACTTTTCGCACTTGTGTTAGTGTTGAAAAACCACTTTTCGCACTTGTGTTAATGTTGAAAAACCACTTTTCGCACTTGTGTTGGTGCAGGAAACCACTTTTGCACTTGTATTAGTGTGGAAAAACCACTTTTCGCACTTGTGTTAGTGTTGAAAAACCACTTTTCGCACTTGTGTTAGTGTTGAAAAACCACTTTTCTCACTTGTGTTGGTGCAGGAAACCACTTTTGCACTTGTATTAGTGTGGAAAAAACACTTTTTGCACTTGGGATAGTGTTGAAAAACCACTTTTCGCACTTGTGTTAGTGTTGAAAAACCACTTTTTGCACTTGCGATAGTGTTGAAAAACCACTTTTCGCACTTGTGTTAGTGTTGAAAAACCACTTTTCGCACTTGTGTTGGTGCAGGAAACCACTTTTGCACTTGTATTAGTGTGGAAAAAACACTTTTTGCACTTGTGATAGTGTTGAAAAAACACTTTTCGAACTTGTGTTAGTGTTGAAAAACCACTTTTCGCACTTGTGTTGGTGCAGGAAACCACTTTTGCACTTGTATAAGTGTGGAAAAACCACTTTTCGCACTTGTGTTAGTGTTGAAAAACCACTTTTCGCACTTGTGTTAGTGTTGAAAAACCACTTTTCGCACTTGTGTTAGTGTTGAAAAACCACTTTTCGCACTTGTGTTAGTGTTGAAAAACCACTTTACGCACTTGTGTTAGTGTTGGAAAACCACTTTTCGCACTTGTGTTAATGTTGAAAAACCACTTTTCGCACTTGTGTTGGTGCAGGAAACCACTTTTGCACTTGTATTAGTGTGGAAAAACCACTTTTCGCACTTGTGTTAGTGTTGAAAAACCACTTTTCGCACTTGTGTTAGTGTTGAAAAACCACTTTTCGCACTTGTGTTGGTGCAGGAAACCACTTTTGCACTTGTATTAGTGTGGAAAAAACACTTTTTGCACTTGTGTTAGTGTTGAAAAAACACTTTTCACACTTGTGTTAGTGTTGAAAAACCACTTTTCGCACTTGTGTTAGTGTTGAAAAAACACTTTTCGCACTTGTGTTGGTGCAGGAAACCACTTTTGCACTTGTATTAGTGTGGAAAAAACACTTTTTGCACTTGGGATAGTGTTGAAAAACCACTTTTCGCACTTGTGTTAGTGTTGGAAAACCACTTTTTGCACTTGTGATAGTGTTGAAAAACCACTTTTCGCACTTGTGTTAGTGTTGAAAAACCACTTTTCGCACTTGTGTTGGTGCAGGAAACCACTTTTGCACTTGTATTAGTGTGGAAAACCACTTTTCGCACTTGTGTTAGTGTTGAAAACCACTTTTCGCACTTGTGTTAGTGTTGAAAAAACACTTTTCGCACTTGTGTTAGCGTTGAAAAACCACTTTTCGCACTTGTGTTGGTGCAGGAAACCACTTTTGCACTTGTATTAGTGTGGAAAAAACACTTTTCGCACTTGTGTTAGTGTTGAAAAACCACTATTTGCACTTGTGTTAGTGTTGAAAAACCACATTTCGCAGTTGCGTTAGTGTTGAAAAACCACTTTTCGCACTTGTGTTGGTGCAGGAAACCACTTTTGCACTTGTATTGGTGTGGAAAAACCACTTTTCGCACTTGTGTTAGTGTTGAAAAACCACTTTTCGCACTTGTGTTAGTGTTGAAAAACCACTTTTCGCACCTGTGTTGGTGCAGGAAACCACTTTTGCACTTGTATTAGTGTGGAAAAAACACTTTTCGCACTTGTGTTAGTGTTGAAAAACCACTTTTCGCACTTGTGTTAGTGTTGAAAAACCACTTTTCGCACTTGTGTTAGTGTTAAAAAACCACTTTTCGCAATTGTGTTGGTGCAGGAAACCACTTTTGCACTTGTATTAGTGTGGAAAAACCACTTTTCGCACTTGTGTTAGTGTTGAAAAACCACTTTTCGCATTGTGTTAGTGTTGAAAAACCACTTTTCGCACTTGTGTTAGTGTTGAAAAACCACTTTTTGCACTTGTGTTGGTGCAGGAAACCACCTTTGCACTTGTATTAGTGTGGAAAAAACACTTTTCGCACTTGTGTTAGTGTTGAAAAACCACTTTTCGCACTTGTGTTAGTGTTGAAAAACCACTTTTCGCACTTGTGTTAGTGATGAAAAACCACTTTTCGCACTTGTGTTAATGTTGAAAAACCACTTTTCGCACTTGTGTTGGTGCAGGAAACCACTTTTGCACTTGTATTAGTGTGGAAAAACCACTTTTCGCACTTGTGTTAGTGTTGAAAAACCACTTTTCGCACTTGTGTTGGTGCAGGAAACCACTTTTGCACTTGTATTAGTGTGGAAAAAACACTTTTTGCACTTGTGTTAGTGTTGAAAAAACACTTTTCACACTTGTGATAGTGTTGAAAAACCACTTTTCACACTTGTGTTGGTGCAGGAAACCACTTTTGCACTTGTATTAGTGTGGAAAAAACACTTTTCGCACTTGTGTTAGTGTTGAAAAACCACTTTTCGCACTTGTGTTAGTGTTGAAAAACCACTTTTCGCACTTGTGTTAGTGTTGAAAAACCACTTTTCGCACTTGTGTTAGTGTTGAAAAACCACTTTACGCACTTGTGTTAGTGTTGGAAAACCACTTTTCGCACTTGTGTTAATGTTGAAAAACCACTTTTCGCACTTGTGTTGGTGCAGGAAACCACTTTTGCACTTGTATTAGTGTGGAAAAACCACTTTTCGCACTTGTGTTAGTGTTGAAAAACCACTTTTCGCACTTGTGTTAGTGTTGAAAAACCACTTTTCGCACTTGTGTTGGTGCAGGAAACCACTTTTGCACTTGTATTAGTGTGGAAAAAACACTTTTTGCACTTGTGTTAGTGTTGAAAAAACACTTTTCACACTTGTGTTAGTGTTGAAAAACCACTTTTCGCACTTGTGTTAGTGTTGAAAAAACACTTTTCGCACTTGTGTTGGTGCAGGAAACCACTTTTGCACTTGTATTAGTGTGGAAAAAACACTTTTTGCACTTGGGATAGTGTTGAAAAACCACTTTTCGCACTTGTGTTAGTGTTGGAAAACCACTTTTTGCACTTGTGATAGTGTTGAAAAACCACTTTTCGCACTTGTGTTAGTGTTGAAAAACCACTTTTCGCACTTGTGTTGGTGCAGGAAACCACTTTTGCACTTGTATTAGTGTGGAAAACCACTTTTCGCACTTGTGTTAGTGTTGAAAACCACTTTTCGCACTTGTGTTAGTGTTGAAAAAACACTTTTCGCACTTGTGTTAGCGTTGAAAAACCACTTTTCGCACTTGTGTTGGTGCAGGAAACCACTTTTGCACTTGTATTAGTGTGGAAAAAACACTTTTCGCACTTGTGTTAGTGTTGAAAAACCACTATTTGCACTTGTGTTAGTGTTGAAAAACCACATTTCGCAGTTGCGTTAGTGTTGAAAAACCACTTTTCGCACTTGTGTTGGTGCAGGAAACCACTTTTGCACTTGTATTGGTGTGGAAAAACCACTTTTCGCACTTGTGTTAGTGTTGAAAAACCACTTTTCGCACTTGTGTTAGTGTTGAAAAACCACTTTTCGCACCTGTGTTGGTGCAGGAAACCACTTTTGCACTTGTATTAGTGTGGAAAAAACACTTTTCGCACTTGTGTTAGTGTTGAAAAACCACTTTTCGCACTTGTGTTAGTGTTGAAAAACCACTTTTCGCACTTGTGTTAGTGTTAAAAAACCACTTTTCGCAATTGTGTTGGTGCAGGAAACCACTTTTGCACTTGTATTAGTGTGGAAAAACCACTTTTCGCACTTGTGTTAGTGTTGAAAAACCACTTTTCGCATTGTGTTAGTGTTGAAAAACCACTTTTCGCACTTGTGTTAGTGTTGAAAAACCACTTTTTGCACTTGTGTTGGTGCAGGAAACCACCTTTGCACTTGTATTAGTGTGGAAAAAACACTTTTCGCACTTGTGTTAGTGTTGAAAAACCACTTTTCGCACTTGTGTTAGTGTTGAAAAACCACTTTTCGCACTTGTGTTAGTGATGAAAAACCACTTTTCGCACTTGTGTTAATGTTGAAAAACCACTTTTCGCACTTGTGTTGGTGCAGGAAACCACTTTTGCACTTGTATTAGTGTGGAAAAACCACTTTTCGCACTTGTGTTAGTGTTGAAAAACCACTTTTCGCACTTGTGTTGGTGCAGGAAACCACTTTTGCACTTGTATTAGTGTGGAAAAAACACTTTTTGCACTTGTGTTAGTGTTGAAAAAACACTTTTCACACTTGTGATAGTGTTGAAAAACCACTTTTCACACTTGTGTTGGTGCAGGAAACCACTTTTGCACTTGTATTAGTGTGGAAAAAACACTTTTCGCACTTGTGTTAGTGTTGAAAAACCACTTTTCGCACTTGTGTTAGTGTTGAAAAACCACTTTTCGCACTTGTGTTAGTGTTGAAAAACCACTTTTCGCACTTGTGTTGGTGCAGGAAACCACTTTTGCACTTGTATAAGTGTGGAAAAACCACTTTTCGCACTTGTGTTAGTGTTGAAAAACCACTTTTCGCACTTGTGTTAGTGTTGAAAAACCACTTTTCGCACTTGTGTTAGTGTTGAAAAACCACTTTTCGCACTTGTGTTGGTGCAGGAAACCACCTTTGCACTTGTATTAGTGTGGAAAAAACACTTTTCGCACTTGTGTTAGTGTTGAAAAACCACTTTTCGCACTTGTTTTAGTGTTGAAAAACCACTTTTCGCACTTGTGTTAGTGTTGAAAAACCACTTTTCGCACTTGTGTTAATGTTGAAAAACCACTTTTCGCACTTGTGTTGGTGCAGGAAACCACTTTTGCACTTGTATTAGTGTGGAAAAACCACTTTTCGCACTTGTGTTAGTGTTGAAAAACCACTTTTCGCACTTGTGTTAGTGTTGAAAAACCACTTTTCGCACGTGTGTTGGTGCAGGAAACCACTTTTGCACTTGTATTAGTGTGGAAAAAACACTTTGTGCACTTGTGATAGTGTTGAAAAAACACTTTTCACACTTGTGTTGGTGTTGAAAAACCACTTTTCGCACTTGTGGTAGTGTTGAAAAACCACTTTTCGCACTTGTGTTGGTGCAGGAAACCACTTTTGGACTTGTATTAGTGTGGAAAAAACACTTTTTGCCCTTGTGATAGTGTTGAAAAACCACTTTTTGCACTTGTGTTAGTGTTGAAAAACCACATTTCGCACTTGTGTTAGTGTTGAAAAACCACTTTTCGCACTAGTGTTGGTGCAGGAAACCACCTTTGCACTTGTATTAGTGTGGAAAAAACACTTTTCGCACTTGTGTTAGTGTTGAAAAACCACTTTTTGCACTTGTGTTAGTGTTGAAAAACCACTTTTCGCACTTGTGTTGGTGCAGGAAACCACTTTTGCACTTGTATTAGTGTGGAAAAACCACTTTTCGCACTTGTGTTAGTGTTGAAAAACCACTTTTCGCACTTGTGTTAGTGTTGAAAAACCACATTTCGCACTTGTGTTGGTGCAGGAAACCACCTTTGCACTTGTATTAGTGTGGAAAAAACACTTTTTGCACTTGTGTTAGTGTTGAAAAAACACTTTTCACACTTGTGTTAGTGTTGAAAAACCACTTTTCGCACTTGTGTTAGTGTTGAAAAACCACTTTTCGCACTTGTGTTGGTGCAGGAAACCACTTTTGCACTTGTATTAGTGTGGAAAAAACACTTTTTGCACTTGGGATAGTGTTGAAAAACCACTTTTCGCACTTGTGTTAGTGTTGAAAAACCACTTTTTGCACTTGCGATAGTGTTGAAAAACCACTTTTCGCACTTGTGTTAGTGTTGAAAAACCACTTTTCGCACTTGTGTTAGTGTTGAAAAAACACTTTTCGCACTTGTGTTAGTGTTGAAAAACCACTTTTCGCACTTGTGTTAGTGTTGAAAAACCACTTTACGCACTTGTGTTAGTGTTGAAAAACCACTTTACGCACTTGTGTTAGTGTTGAAAAACCACTTTTCGTACTTGTGTTAATGTTGAAAAACCACTTTTCGCACTTGTGTTGGTGCAGGAAACCACTTTTGCACTTGTATTAGTGTGGAAAAACCACTTTTCGCACTTGTGTTAGTGTTGAAAAACCACTTTTCGCACTTGTGTTAGTGTTGAAAAACCACTTTTCGCACTTGTGTTGGTGCAGGAAACCACTTTTGCACTTGTATTAGTGTGGAAAAAACACTTTTTGCACTTGTGTTAGTGTTGAAAAAACACTTTTCACACTTGTGTTGGTGTTGAAAAACCACTTTTCGCACTTGTGTTAGTGTTGAAAAACCACTTTTCGCACTTGTGTTGGTGCAGGAAACCACTTTTGGACTTGTATTGGTGTGGAAAAAACACTTTTTGCACTTGTGTTAGTGTTGAAAAAACACTTTTCACACTTGTGTTGGTGTTGAAAAACCACTTTTCGCACTTGTGTTAGTGTTGAAAAACCACTTTTCGCACTTGTGTTGGTGCAGGAAACCACTTTTGGACTTGTATTAGTGTGGAAAAAACACTTTTTGCACTTGTGATAGTGTTGAAAAACCACTTTTTGCACTTGTGTTAGTGTTGAAAAACCACATTTCGCACTTGTGTTAGTGTTGAAAAACCACTTTTCGCACTAGTGTTGGTGCAGGAAACCACCTTTGCACTTGTATTAGTGTGGAAAAAACACTTTTCGCACTTGTGTTAGTGTTGAAAAACCACTTTTCGCACTTGTGTTAGTGTTGAAAAACCACTTTTCGCACTTGTGTTGGTGCAGGAAACCACTTTTGCACTTGTATTAGTGTGGAAAAAACACTTTTTGCACTTGTGATAGTGTTGAAAAAAC
Organism: Myxine glutinosa; assembly: GCF_964187855.1. NCBI lineage: Eukaryota > Metazoa > Chordata > Myxini > Myxiniformes > Myxinidae > Myxine > Myxine glutinosa. The sequence goes on along the minus strand of NW_027617551.1, from coordinate 47,419 downwards.
ACTTTTCGCACTTGTGTTAGTGTTGAAAAACCACTTTTCGCACTTGTGTTAGTGTTGAAAAACCACTTTTCGCACTTGTGTTAGTGTTGAAAAACCACTTTTCGCACTTGTGTTAGTGTTGAAAAACCACTTTACGCACTTGTGTTAGTGTTGAAAAACCACTTTACGCACTTGTGTTAGTGTTGAAAAACCACTTTTCGCACTTGTGTTAATGTTGAAAAACCACTTTTCGCACTTGTGTTGGTGCAGGAAACCACTTTTGCACTTGTATTAGTGTGGAAAAACCACTTTTCGCACTTGTGTTAGTGTTGAAAAACCACTTTTCGCACTTGTGTTAGTGTTGAAAAACCACTTTTCGCACTTGTGTTGGTGCAGGAAACCACTTTTGCACTTGTATTAGTGTGGAAAAAACACTTTTTGCACTTGTGTTAGTGTTGAAAAAACACTTTTCACACTTGTGTTGGTGTTGAAAAACCACTTTTCGCACTTGTGTTAGTGTTGAAAAACCACTTTTCGCACTTGTGTTGGTGCAGGAAACCACTTTTGGACTTGTATTAGTGTGGAAAAAACACTTTTTGCACTTGTGTTAGTGTTGAAAAAACACTTTTCACACTTGTGTTGGTGTTGAAAAACCACTTTTCGCACTTGTGTTAGTGTTGAAAAACCACTTTTCGCACTTGTGTTGGTGCAGGAAACCACTTTTGGACTTGTATTAGTGTGGAAAAAACACTTTTTGCACTTGTGATAGTGTTGAAAAACCACTTTTTGCACTTGTATTAGTGTGGAAAAACCACTTTTCGCACTTGTGTTAGTGTTGAAAAACCACTTTTCGCACTTGTGTTAATGTTGAAAAACCACTTTTCGCACTTGTGTTGGTGCAGGAAACCACTTTTGCACTTGTATTAGTGTGGAAAAACCACTTTTCGCACTTGTGTTAGTGTTGAAAAACCACTTTTCGCACTTGTGTTAGTGTTGAAAAACCACTTTTCGCACTTGTGTTGGTGCAGGAAACCACCTTTGCACTTGTATTAGTGTGGAAAAAACACTTTTTGCACTTGTGTTAGTGTTGAAAAAACACTTTTCACACTTGTGTTAGTGTTGAAAAACCACTTTTCGCACTTGTGTTAGTGTTGAAAAACCACTTTTCGCACTTGTGTTGGTGCAGGAAACCACTTTTGCACTTGTATTAGTGTGGAAAAAACACTTTTTGCACTTGGGATAGTGTTGAAAAACCACTTTTCGCACTTGTGTTAGTGTTGAAAAACCACTTTTTGCACTTGCGATAGTGTTGAAAAACCACTTTTCGCACTTGTGTTAGTGTTGAAAAACCACTTTTCGCACTTGTGTTGGTGCAGGAAACCACTTTTGCACTTGTATTAGTGTGGAGAAAACACTTTTTGCACTTGTGATAGTGTTGAAAAAACACTTTTCGAACTTGTGTTAGTGTTGAAAAACCACTTTTCGCACTTGTGTTGGTGCAGGAAACCACTTTTGCACTTGTATAAGTGTGGAAAAACCACTTTTCGCACTTGTGTTAGTGTTGAAAAACCACTTTTCGCACTTGTGTTAGTGTTGAAAAACCACTTTTCGCACTTGTGTTAGTGTTGAAAAACCACTTTTCGCACTTGTGTTAGTGTTGAAAAACCACTTTACGCACTTGTGTTAGTGTTGGAAAACCACTTTTCGCACTTGTGTTAATGTTGAAAAACCACTTTTCGCACTTGTGTTGGTGCAGGAAACCACTTTTGCACTTGTATTAGTGTGGAAAAACCACTTTTCGCACTTGTGTTAGTGTTGAAAAACCACTTTTCGCACTTGTGTTAGTGTTGAAAAACCACTTTTCGCACTTGTGTTGGTGCAGGAAACCACTTTTGCACTTGTATTAGTGTGGAAAAAACACTTTTTGCACTTGTGTTAGTGTTGAAAAAACACTTTTCACACTTGTGTTAGTGTTGAAAAACCACTTTTCGCACTTGTGTTAGTGTTGAAAAACCACTTTTCGCACTTGTGTTGGTGCAGGAAACCACTTTTGCACTTGTATTAGTGTGGAAAAAACACTTTTTGCACTTGGGATAGTGTTGAAAAACCACTTTTCGCACTTGTGTTAGTGTTGGAAAACCACTTTTTGCACTTGTGATAGTGTTGAAAAACCACTTTTCGCACTTGTGTTAGTGTTGAAAAACCACTTTTCGCACTTGTGTTGGTGCAGGAAACCACTTTTGCACTTGTATTAGTGTGGAAAACCACTTTTCGCACTTGTGTTAGTGTTGAAAAACCACTTTTCGCACTTGTGTTAGTGTTGAAAAAACACTTTTCGCACTTGTGTTAGCGTTGAAAAACCACTTTTCGCACTTGTGTTGGTGCAGGAAACCACTTTTGCACTTGTATTAGTGTGGAAAAACCACTTTTTGCACTTGTGTTAGTGTTGAAAAACCACTTTTCGCACTTGTGTTAGTGTTGAAAAACCACTTTTCGCACTTGTGTTAATGTTGAAAAACCACTTTTCGCACTTGTGTTGGTGCAGGAAACCACTTTTGCACTTGTATTAGTGTGGAAAAACCACTTTTCGCACTTGTGTTAGTGTTGAAAAACCACTTTTCGCACTTGTGTTAGTGTTGAAAAACCACTTTTCGCACTTGTGTTGGTGCAGGAAACCACCTTTGCACTTGCATTAGTGTGGAAAAAACACTTTTGCACTTGTGTTAGTGTTGAAAAAACACTTTTCACACTTGTGTTAGTGTTGAAAAACCACTTTTCGCACTTGTGTTAGTGTTGAAAAACCACTTTTCGCACTTGTGTTGGTGCAGGAAACCACTTTTGCACTTGTATTAGTGTGGAAAAAACACTTTTTGCACTTGGGATAGTGTTGAAAAACCGAAAGCACTTGTGTTAGTGTTGAAAAACCACTTTTTGCACTTGCGATAGTGTTGAAAAACCACTTTTCGCACTTGTGTTAGTGTTGAAAAACCACTTTTCGCACTTGTATTGGTGCAGGAAACCACTTTTGCACTTGTATTAGTGTGGAAAAAACACTTTTTGCACTTGTGTTAGTGTTGAAAAAACACTTTTCACACTTGTGTTAGTGTTGAAAAACCACTTTTTGCACTTGTGTTAGTGTTGAAAAACCACTTTTCGCACTTGTGTTGGTGCAGGAAACCACTTTTGCACTTGTATTAGTGTGGAAAAAACACTTTTTGCACTTGTGATAGTGTTGAAAAACCACTTTTCGCACTTGTGTTAGTGTTGAAAAACCACTTTTTGCACTTGTGATAGTGTTGAAAAACCACTTTTCGCACTTGTGTTAGTGTTGAAAAACCACTTTTTGCACTTGTGCTGGTGCAGGAAACCACTTTTGCACTTGTATTAGTGTGGAAAAAACACTTTTTGCACTTGTTATAGTGTTGAAAAACCACTTTTCGAACTTGTGTTAGTGTTGAAAAACCACATTTCGCACTTGTATTGGTGCAGGAAACCACTTTTGCACTTGTATTAGTGTGGAAAACCACTTTTTGCACTTGTGTTAGTGTTGAAAAACCACTTTTCGCACTTGTGTTAGTGTTAAAAAAACACTTTTCGCACTTGTGTTAGTGTTGAAAAACCACTTTTCGCACTTGTGTTGGTGCAGGAAACCACTTTTGCACTTGTATTAGTGTGGAAAAAACACTTTTCGCACTTGTGTTAGTGTTGAAAAACCACTATTTGCACTTGTGTTAGTGTTGAAAAACCACATTTCGCAGTTGTGTTAGTGTTGAAAAACCACTTTTCGCACTTGTGTTGGTGCAGGAAACCACTTTTGCACTTGTATTAGTGTGGAAAAAACACTTTTTACACTTGTGTTAATGTTGAAAAACCACTTTTCGCACTTGTGTTAGTGTTGAAAAACCACTTTTCGCACTTGTGTTGGTGCAGGAAACCACTTTTGCACTTGTATTAGTGTGGAAAAAACACTTTTCGCACTTGTGTTAGTGTTGAAAAACCACTTTTCGCACTTGTGTTAGTGTTGAAAAACCACTTTTCGCACTTGTGTTAGTGTTGAAAAACCACTTTTTGCACTTGTGTTGGTGCAGGAAACCACCTTTGCACTTGTATTAGTGTGGTAAAACCACTATTTGCACTTGTGTTAGTGTTGAAAAACCACATTTCGCAGTTGTGTTAGTGTTGAAAAGCCACTTTTCGCACTTGTGTTGGTGCAGGAAACCACTTTTGCACTTGTATTAGTGTGGAAAAACCACTTTTCGCACTTGTGTTAGTGTTGAAAAACCACTTTTTGCACTTGTGTTAGTGTTGAAAAACCACTTTTCGCACTTGTGTTGGTGCAGGAAACCACTTTTGCACTTGTATTAGTGTGGAAAAACCACTTTTTGCACTTGTGTTAGTGTTGAAAAACCACTTTTCGCACTTGTGTTAGTGTTGAAAAACCACTTTTCGCACTTGTGTTAATGTTGAAAAACCACTTTTCGCACTTGTGTTGGTGCAGGAAACCACTTTTGCACTTGTATTAGTGTGGAAAAACCACTTTTCGCACTTGTGTTAGTGTTGAAAAACCACTTTTCGCACTTGTGTTAGTGTTGAAAAACCACTTTTCGCACTTGTGTTGGTGCAGGAAACCACCTTTGCACTTGTATTAGTGTGGAAAAAACACTTTTTGCACTTGTGTTAGTGTTGAAAAAACACTTTTCACACTTGTGTTAGTGTTGAAAAACCACTTTTCGCACTTGTGTTAGTGTTGAAAAACCACTTTTCGCACTTGTGTTGGTGCAGGAAACCACTTTTGCACTTGTATTAGTGTGGAAAGAACACTTTTTGCACTTGGGATAGTGTTGAAAAACCACTTTTCGCACTTGTGTTAGTGTTGAAAAACCACTTTTTGCACTTGCGATAGTGTTGAAAAACCACTTTTCGCACTTGTGTTGGTGCAGGAAACCACTTTTGCACTTGTATTAGTGTGGAAAAAACACTTTTTGCACTTGTGATAGTGTTGAAAAAACACTTTTCGAACTTGTGTTAGTGTTGAAAAACCACTTTTCGCACTTGTGTTGGTGCAGGAAACCACTTTTGCACTTGTATAAGTGTGGAAAAACCACTTTTCGCACTTGTGTTAGTGTTGAAAAACCACTTTTCGCACTTGTGTTAGTGTTGAAAAACCACTTTTCGCACTTGTGTTAGTGTTGAAAAACCACTTTTCGCACTTGTGTTAGTGTTGAAAAACCACTTTACGCACTTGTGTTAGTGTTGAAAAACCACTTTTCGCACTTGTGTTAATGTTGAAAAACCACTTTTCGCACTTGTGTTGGTGCAGGAAACCACTTTTGCACTTGTATTAGTGTGGAAAAACCACTTTTCGCACTTGTGTTAGTGTTGAAAAACCACTTTTCGCACTTGTGTTAGTGTTGAAAAACCACTTTTCGCACTTGTGTTGGTGCAGGAAACCACTTTTGCACTTGTATTAGTGTGGAAAAAACACTTTTTGCACTTGTGTTAGTGTTGAAAAAACACTTTTCACACTTGTGTTGGTGTTGAAAAACCACTTTTCGCACTTGTGTTAGTGTTGAAAAACCACTTTTCGCACTTGTGTTGGTGCAGGAAACCACTTTTGGACTTGTATTAGTGTGGAAAAAACACTTTTTGCACTTGTGTTAGTGTTGAAAAAACACTTTTCACACTTGTGTTGGTGTTGAAAAACCACTTTTCGCACTTGTGTTAGTGTTGAAAAACCACTTTTCGCACTTGTGTTGGTGCAGGAAACCACTTTTGGACTTGTATTAGTGTGGAAAAAACACTTTTTGCACTTGTGATAGTGTTGAAAAACCACTTTTTGCACTTGTGTTAGTGTTGAAAAACCACATTTCGCACTTGTGTTAGTGTTGAAAAACCACTTTTCGCACTAGTGTTGGTGCAGGAAACCACCTTTGCACTTGTATTAGTGTGGAAAAAACACTTTTCGCACTTGTGTTAGTGTTGAAAAACCACTTTTCGCACTTGTGTTAGTGTTGAAAAACCACTTTTCGCACTTGTGTTAGTGTTGAAAAACCACTTTTTGCACTTGTGTTAATGTTGAAAAACCACTTTTCGCACTTGTGTTGGTGCAGGAAACCACTTTTGCACTTGTATTAGTGTGGAAAAACCACTTTTTGCACTTGTGTTAGTGTTGAAAAACCACTTTTCGCACTTGTGTTAGTGTTGAAAAACCACTTTTCGCACTTGTGTTGGTGCAGGAAACCACTTTTGCACTTGTATTAGTGTGGAAAAAACACTTTTTGCACTTGTGTTAGTGTTGAAAAAACACTTTTCACACTTGTGTTAGTGTTGAAAAACCACTTTTCGCACTTGTGTTAGTGTTGAAAAACCACTTTTCGCACTTGTGTTGGTGCAGGAAACCACTTTTGCACTTGTATTAGTGTGGAAAAAACACTTTTTGCACTTGTGATAGTGTTGAAAAACCACTTTTCGCACTTGTGTTAGTGTTGAAAAACCACTTTTTGCACTTGTGATAGTGTTGAAAAACCACTTTTCGCACTTGTGTTAGTGTTGAAAAACCACTTTTTGCACTTGTGCTGGTGCAGGAAACCACTTTTGCACTTGTATTAGTGTGGAAAAAACACTTTTTGCACTTGTTATAGTGTTGAAAAACCACTTTTCGAACTTGTGTTAGTGTTGAAAAACCACTTTTCGCACTTGTATTGGTGCAGGAAACCACTTTTGCACTTGTATTAGTGTGGAAAACCACTTTTTGCACTTGTGTTAGTGTTGAAAAACCACTTTTCGCACTTGTGTTAGTGTTGAAAAAACACTTTTCGCACTTGTGTTAGTGTTGAAAAACCACTTTTCGCACTTGTGTTGGTGCAGGAAACCACTTTTGCACTTGTATTAGTGTGGAAAAAACACTTTTCGCACTTGTGTTAGTGTTGAAAAACCACTATTTGCACTTGTGTTAGTGTTGAAAAACCACATTTCGCAGTTGTGTTAGTGTTGAAAAACCACTTTTCGCACTTGTGTTGGTGCAGGAAACCACTTTTGCACTTGTATTAGTGTGGAAAAAACACTTTTTACACTTGTGTTAGTGTTGAAAAACCACTTTTCGCACTTGTGTTAGTGTTGAAAAACCACTTTTCGCACTTGTGTTGGTGCAGGAAACCACTTTTGCACTTGTATTAGTGTGGAAAAAACACTTTTCGCACTTGTGTTAGTGTTGAAAAACCACTTTTCGCACTTGTGTTAGTGTTGAAAAACCACTTTTCGCACTTGTGTTAGTGTTGAAAAACCACTTTTTGCACTTGTGTTGGTGCAAGAAACCACCTTTGCACTTGTATTAGTGTGGAAAAACCACTATTTGCACTTGTGTTAGTGTTGAAAAACCACATTTCGCAGTTGTGTTAGTGTTGAAAAGCCACTTTTCGCACTTGTGTTGGTGCAGGAAACCACTTTTGCACTTGTATTAGTGTGGAAAAACCACTTTTCGCACTTGTGTTAGTGTTGAAAAACCACTTTTTGCACTTGTGTTAGTGTTGAAAAACCACTTTTCGCACTTGTGTTGGTGCAGGAAACCACTTTTGCACTTATATTAGTGTGGAAAAACCACTTTTTGCACTTGTGTTAGTGTTGAAAAACCACTTTTCGCACTTGTGTTAGTGTTGAAAAACCACTTTTCGCACTTGTGTTGGTGCAGGAAACCACTTTTGCACTTGTATTAGTGTGGAAAAAACCACTTTTCGCACTTGTGTTAGTGTTGAAAAACCACTTTTCGCACTTGTGTTAGTGTTGAAAAACCACTTTTCGCACTTGTGTTGGTGCAGGAAACCACTTTTGCACTTGTATTAGTGTGGAAAAAACACTTTTTGCACTTGTGTTAGTGTTGAAAAAACACTTTTCACACTTGTGTTAGTGTTGAAAAACCACTTTTCGCACTTGTGTTAGTGTTGAAAAACCACTTTTCGCACTTGTGTTGGTGCAGGAAACCACTTTTGCACTTGTATTAGTGTGGAAAAAACACTTTTTGCACTTGTGATAGTGTTGAAAAACCACTTTTCGCACTTGTGTTAGTGTTGAAAAACAACTTTTTGCACTTGTGATAGTGTTGAAAAACCACTTTTCGCACTTGTGTTAGTGTTGAAAAACCACTTTTTGCACTTGTGCTGGTGCAGGAAACCACTTTTGCACTTGTATTAGTGTGGAAAAAACACTTTTTGCACTTGTTATAGTGTTGAAAAACCACTTTTCGAACTTGTGTTAGTGTTGAAAAACCACTTTTCGCACTTGTATTGGTGCAGGAAACCACTTTTGCACTTGTATTAGTGTGGAAAACCACTTTTTGCACTTGTGTTAGTGTTGAAAAACCACTTTTCGCACTTGTGTTAGTGTTGAAAAAACACTTTTCGCACTTGTGTTAGTGTTGAAAAACCACTTTTCGCACTTGTGTTGGTGCAGGAAACCACTTTTGCACTTGTATTAGTGTGGAAAAACCACTATTTGCACTTGTGTTAGTGTTGAAAAACCACATTTCGCAGTTGTGTTAGTGTTGAAAAGCCACTTTTCGCACTTGTGTTGGTGCAGGAAACCACTTTTGCACTTGTATTAGTGTGGAAAAACCACTTTTCGCACTTGTGTTAGTGTTGAAAAACCACTTTTTGCACTTGTGTTAGTGTTGAAAAACCACTTTTCGCACTTGTGTTGGTGCAGGAAACCACTTTTGCACTTGTATTAGTGTGGAAAAACCACTTTTTGCACTTGTGTTAGTGTTGAAAAACCACTTTTCGCACTTGTGTTAGTGTTGAAAAACCACTTTTCGCACTTGTGTTAATGTTGAAAAACCACTTTTCGCACTTGTGTTGGTGCAGGAAACCACTTTTGCACTTGTATTAGTGTGGAAAAACCACTTTTCGCACTTGTGTTAGTGTTGAAAAACCACTTTTCGCACTTGTGTTGGTGCAGGAAACCACTTTTGCACTTGTATTAGTGTGGAAAAAACACTTTTTACACTTGTGTTAGTGTTGAAAAACCACTTTTCGCACTTGTGTTAGTGTTGAAAAACCACTTTTTGCACTTGTGTTAGTGTTGAAAAACCACTTTTCGCACTTGTGTTGGTGCAGGAAACCACTTTTGCACTTGTATTAGTGTGGAAAAACCACTTTTTGCACTTGTGTTAGTGTTGAAAAACCACTTTTCGCACTTGTGTTAGTGTTGAAAAACCACTTTTCGCACTTGTGTTAATGTTGAAAAACCACTTTTCGCACTTGTGTTGGTGCAGGAAACCACTTTTGCACTTGTATTAGTGTGGAAAAACCACTTTTCGCACTTGTGTTAGTGTTGAAAAACCACTTTTCGCACTTGTGTTGGTGCAGGAAACCACTTTTGCACTTGTATTAGTGTGGAAAAAACACTTTTTACACTTGTGTTAGTGTTGAAAAACCACTTTTCGCACTTGTGTTAGTGTTGAAAAACCACTTTTCGCACTTGTGTTGGTGCAGGAAACCACTTTTGCACTTGTATTAGTGTGGAAAAAACACTTTTCGCACTTGTGTTAGTGTTGAAAAACCACTTTTCGCACTTGTGTTAGGGTTGAAAAACCACTTTTCGCACTTGTGTTAGTGTTGAAAAACCACTTTTTGCACTTGTGTTGGTGCAAGAAACCACCTTTGCACTTGTATTAGTGTGGAAAAACCACTATTTGCACTTGTGTTAGTGTTGAAAAACCACATTTCGCAGTTGTGTTAGTGTTGAAAAGCCACTTTTCGCACTTGTGTTGGTGCAGGAAACCACTTTTGCACTTGTATTAGTGTGGAAAAACCACTTTTCGCACTTGTGTTAGTGTTGAAAAACCACTTTTTGCACTTGTGTTAGTGTTGAAAAACCACTTTTCGCACTTGTGTTGGTGCAGGAAACCACTTTTGCACTTCTATTAGTGTGGAAAAACCACTTTTTGCACTTGTGTTAGTGTTGAAAAACCACTTTTCGCACTTGTGTTGGTGCAGGAAACCACCTTTGCACTTGTATTAGTGTGGAAAAAACACTTTTTGCACTTGGGATAGTGTTGAAAAACCACTTTTCGCACTTGTGTTAGTGTTGAAAAACCACTTTTTGCACTTGTGTTAGTGTTGAAAAACCACTTTTCGCACTTGTGTTGGTGCAGGAAACCACTTTTGCACTTGTATTAGTGTGGAAAAAACACTTTTTGCACTTGTGTTAGTGTTGAAAAAACACTTTTCACACTTGTGTTAGTGTTGAAAAACCACTTTTCGCACTTGTGTTAGTGTTGAAAAACCACTTTTCGCACTTGTGTTGGTGCAGGAAACCACTTTTGCACTTGTATTAGTGTGGAAAAAACACTTTTTGCACTTGGGATAGTGTTGAAAAACCACTTTTCGCACTTGTGTTAGTGTTGAAAAACCACTTTTTGCACTTGCGATAGTGTTGAAAAACCACTTTTCGCACTTGTGTTAGTGTTGAAAAACCACTTTTCGCACTTGTGTTGGTGCAGGAAACCACTTTTGCACTTGTATTAGTGTGGAAAAAACACTTTTTGCACTTGTGATAGTGTTGAAAAACCACTTTTCGCACTTGTGTTAGTGTTGAAAAACCACTTTTTGCACTTGTGATAGTGTTGAAAAACCACTTTTCGCACTTGTGTTAGTGTTGAAAAACCACTTTTTGCACTTGTGCTGGTGCAGGAAACCACTTTTGCACTTGTATTAGTGTGGAAAAAACACTTTTTGCACTTGTTATAGTGTTGAAAAACCACTTTTCGAACTTGTGTTAGTGTTGAAAAACCACTTTTCGCACTTGTATTGGTGCAGGAAACCACTTTTGCACTTGTATTAGTGTGGAAAACCACTTTTTGCACTTGTGTTAGTGTTGAAAAACCACTTTTCGCACTTGTGTTAGTGTTGAAAAAACACTTTTCGCACTTGTGTTAGTGTTGAAAAACCACTTTTCGCATTTGTGTTGGTGCAGGAAACCACTTTTGCACTTGTATTAGTGTGGAAAAAACACTTTTCGCACTTGTGTTAGTGTTGAAAAACCACTATTTGCACTTGTGTTAGTGTTGAAAAACCACATTTCGCAGTTGTGTTAGTGTTGAAAAACCACTTTTCGCACTTGTGTTGGTGCAGGAAACCAGTTTTGCACTTGTATTAGTGTGGAAAAAACACTTTTTACACTTGTGTTAGTGTTGAAAAACCACTTTTCGCACTTGTGTTAGTGTTGAAAAACCACTTTTCGCACTTGTGTTGGTGCAGGAAACCACTTTTGCACTTGTATTAGTGTGGAAAAAACACTTTTCGCACTTGTGTTAGTGTTGAAAAACCACTTTTCGCACTTGTGTTAGTGTTGAAAAACCACTTTTCGCACTTGTGTTAGTGTTGAAAAACCACTTTTTGCACTTGTGTTGGTGCAAGAAACCACCTTTGCACTTGTATTAGTGTGGAAAAACCACTATTTGCACTTGTGTTAGTGTTGAAAAACCACATTTCGCAGTTGTGTTAGTGTTGAAAAGCCACTTTTCGCACTTGTGTTGGTGCAGGAAACCACTTTTGCACTTGTATTAGTGTGGAAAAACCACTTTTCGCACTTGTGTTAGTGTTGAAAAACCACTTTTTGCACTTGTGTTAGTGTTGAAAAACCACTTTTCGCACTTGTGTTGGTGCAGGAAACCACTTTTGCACTTGTATTAGTGTGGAAAAACCACTTTTTGCACTTGTGTTAGTGTTGAAAAACCACTTTTCGCACTTGTGTTAGTGTTGAAAAACCACTTTTCGCACTTGTGTTAATGTTGAAAAACCACTTTTCGCACTTGTGTTGGTGCAGGAAACCACTTTTGCACTTGTATTAGTGTGGAAAAAACCACTTTTCGCACTTGTGTTAGTGTTGAAAAACCACTTTTCGCACTTGTGTTAGTGTTGAAAAACCACTTTTCGCACTTGTGTTGGTGCAGGAAACCACTTTTGCACTTGTATTAGTGTGGAAAAAACACTTTTTGCACTTGTGTTAGTGTTGAAAAAACACTTTTCACACTTGTGTTAGTGTTGAAAAACCACTTTTCGCACTTGTGTTAGTGTTGAAAAACCACTTTTCGCACTTGTGTTGGTGCAGGAAACCACTTTTGCACTTGTATTAGTGTGGAAAAAACACTTTTTGCACTTGTGATAGTGTTGAAAAACCACTTTTCGCACTTGTGTTAGTGTTGAAAAACAACTTTTTGCACTTGTGATAGTGTTGAAAAACCACTTTTCGCACTTGTGTTAGTGTTGAAAAACCACTTTTTGCACTTGTGCTGGTGCAGGAAACCACTTTTGCACTTGTATTAGTGTGGAAAAAACACTTTTTGCACTTGTTATAGTGTTGAAAAACCACTTTTCGAACTTGTGTTAGTGTTGAAAAACCACTTTTCGCACTTGTATTGGTGCAGGAAACCACTTTTGCACTTGTATTAGTGTGGAAAATCACTTTTTGCACTTGTGTTAGTGTTGAAAAACCACTTTTCGCACTTGTGTTAGTGTTGAAAAAACACTTTTCGCACTTGTGTTAGTGTTGAAAAACCACTTTTCGCACTTGTGTTGGTGCAGGAAACCACTTTTGCACTTGTATTAGTGTGGAAAAAACACTTTTCGCACTTGTGTTAGTGTTGAAAAACCACTATTTGCACTTGTGTTCGTGTTGAAAAACCACATTTCGCAGTTGTGTTAGTGTTGAAAAACCACTTTTCGCACTTGTGTTGGTGCAGGAAACCACTTTTGCACTTGTATTAGTGTGGAAAAAACACTTTTTACACTTGTGTTAGTGTTGAAAAACCACTTTTCGCACTTGTGTTAGTGTTGAAAAACCACTTTTCGCACTTGTGTTGGTGCAGGAAACCACTTTTGCACTTGTATTAGTGTGGAAAAAACACTTTTCGCACTTGTGTTAGTGTTGAAAAACCACTTTTCGCACTTGTGTTAGGGTTGAAAAACCACTTTTCGCACTTGTGTTAGTGTTGAAAAACCACTTTTTGCACTTGTGTTGGTGCAAGAAACCACCTTTGCACTTGTATTAGTGTGGAAAAACCACTATTTGCACTTGTGTTAGTGTTGAAAAACCACATTTCGCAGTTGTGTTAGTGTTGAAAAGCCACTTTTCGCACTTGTGTTGGTGCAGGAAACCACTTTTGCACTTGTATTAGTGTGGAAAAAACACTTTTCGCACTTGTGTTAGTGTTGAAAAACCACTATTTGCACTTGTGTTAGTGTTGAAAAACCACATTTCGCAGTTGTGTTAGTGTTGAAAAACCACTTTTCGCACTTGTGTTGGTGCAGGAAACCACTTTTGCACTTGTATTAGTGTGGAAAAAACACTTTTTACACTTGTGTTAGTGTTGAAAAACCACTTTTCGCACTTGTGTTAGTGTTGAAAAACCACTTTTCGCACTTGTGTTGGTGCAGGAAACCACTTTTGCACTTGTATTAGTGTGGAAAAAACACTTTTCGCACTTGTGTTAGTGTTGAAAAACCACTTTTCGCACTTGTGTTAGTGTTGAAAAACCACTTTTCGCACTTGTGTTAGTGTTGAAAAACCACTTTTTGCACTTGTGTTGGTGCAAGAAACCACCTTTGCACTTGTATTAGTGTGGAAAAACCACTATTTGCACTTGTGTTAGTGTTGAAAAACCACATTTCGCAGTTGTGTTAGTGTTGAAAAGCCACTTTTCGCACTTGTGTTGGTGCAGGAAACCACTTTTGCACTTGTATTAGTGTGGAAAAACCACTTTTCGCACTTGTGTTAGTGTTGAAAAACCACTTTTTGCACTTGTGTTAGTGTTGAAAAACCACTTTTCGCACTTGTGTTGGTGCAGGAAACCACTTTTGCACTTGTATTAGTGTGGAAAAACCACTTTTTGCACTTGTGTTAGTGTTGAAAAAACACTTTTCACACTTGTGTTGGTGTTGAAAAACCACTTTTCGCACTTGTGTTAGTGTTGAAAAACCACTTTTCGCACTTGTGTTGGTGCAGGAAACCACTTTTGGACTTGTATTAGTGTGGAAAAAACACTTTTTGCACTTGTGTTAGTGTTGAAAAACCACTTTTTACACTTGTGTTGGTGTTGAAAAACCACTTTTCGCACTTGTGTTAGTGTTGAAAAACCACTTTTCGCACTTGTGTTGGTGCAGGAAACCACTTTTGCACTTGTATTAGTGTGGAAAAAACACTTTTTGCACTTGTGATAGTGTTGAAAAACCACTTTTTGCACTTGTGTTAGTGTTGAAAAACCACATTTCGCACTTGTGTTAGTGTTGAAAAACCACTTTTCGCACTAGTGTTGGTGCAGGAAACCACTTTTGCACTTGTATTAGTGTGGAAAAAACACTTTTCGCACTTGTGTTAGTGTTGAAAAACCACTTTTCGCACTTGTGTTAGTGTTGAAAAACCACTTTTCGCACTTGTGTTAGTGTTGAAAAACCACTTTTTGCACTTGTGTTAATGTTGAAAAACCACTTTTCGCACTTGTGTTGGTGCAGGAAACCACTTTTGCACTTGTATTAGTGTGGAAAAACCACTTTTTGCACTTGTGTTAGTGTTGAAAAACCACTTTTCGCACTTGTGTTAGTGTTGAAAAACCACTTTTCGCACTTGTGTTGGTGCAGGAAACCACTTTTGCACTTGTATTAGTGTGGAAAAAACACTTTTTGCACTTGTGTTAGTGTTGAAAAACCACTTTTCACACTTGTGTTAGTGTTGAAAAACCACTTTTCGCACTTGTGTTAGTGTTGAAAAACCACTTTTCGCACTTGTGTTGGTGCAGGAAACCACTTTTGCACTTGTATTAGTGTGGAAAAAACACTTTTTGCACTTGTGATAGTGTTGAAAAACCACTTTTCGCACTTGTGTTAGTGTTGAAAAACCACTTTTTGCACTTGTGATAGTGTTGAAAAACCACTTTTCGCACTTGTGTTAGTGTTGAAAAACCACTTTTTGCACTTGTGCTGGTGCAGGAAACCACTTTTGCACTTGTATTAGTGTGGAAAAAACACTTTTTGCACTTGTTATAGTGTTGAAAAACCACTTTTCGAACTTGTGTTAGTGTTGAAAAACCACTTTTCGCACTTGTATTGGTGCAGGAAACCACTTTTGCACTTGTATTAGTGTGAAAAACCACTTTTTGCACTTGTGTTAGTGTTGAAAAACCACTTTTCGCACTTGTGTTAGTGTTGAAAAAACACTTTTCGCACTTGTGTTAGTGTTGAAAAACCACTTTTCGCACTTGTGTTGGTGCAGGAAACCACTTTTGCACTTGTATTAGTGTGGAAAAAACACTTTTCGCACTTGTGTTAGTGTTGAAAAACCACTATTTGCACTTGTGTTAGTGTTGAAAAACCACATTTCGCAGTTGTGTTAGTGTTGAAAAACCACTTTTCGCACTTGTGTTGGTGCAGGAAACCACTTTTGCACTTGTATTAGTGTGGAAAAAACACTTTTTTACACTTGTGTTAGTGTTGAAAAACCACTTTTCGCACTTGTGTTAGTGTTGAAAAACCACTTTTCGCACTTGTGTTGGTGCAGGAAACCACTTTTGCACTTGTATTAGTGTGGAAAAAACACTTTTCGCACTTGTGTTAGTGTTGAAAAACCACTTTTCGCACTTGTGTTAGTATTGAAAAACCACTTTTCGCACTTGTGTTAGTGTTGAAAACCACTTTTTGCACTTGTGTTGGTGCAAGAAACCACCTTTGCAACTTGTATTAGTGTGGAAAAACCACTATTTGCACTTGTGTTAGTGTTGAAAAACCACATTTCGCAGTTGTGTTAGTGTTGAAAAGCCACTTTTCGCACTTGTGTTGGTGCAGGAAACCACTTTTGCACTTGTATTAGTGTGGAAAAACCACTTTTTCGCACTTGTGTTAGTGTTGAAAAACCACTTTTTGCACTTGTGTTAGTGTTGAAAAACCACTTTTTCGCACTTGTGTTGGTGCAGGAAACCACTTTTGCACTTGTAATAGTGTGGAAAAACCACTTTTTGCACTTGTGTTAGTGTTGAAAAACCACTTTTCGCACTTGTGTTAGTGTTGAAAAACCACTTTTCGCACTTGTGTTAATGTTGAAAAAACCACTTTTCGCACTTGTGTTGGTGCAGGAAACCACTTTTGCACTTGTATTAGTGTGGAAAAAACCACTTTTCGCACTTGTGTTAGTGTTGAAAAACCACTTTTCGCACTTGTGTTAGTGTTGAAAAAACCACTTTTCGCACTTGTGTTGGTGCAGGAAACCACTTTTGCACTTGTATTAGTGTGGAAAAAACACTTTTTGCACTTGTGTTAGTGTTGAAAAACACTTTTCACACTTGTGTTAGTGTTGAAAAACCACTTTTCGCACTTGTGTTAGTGTTGAAAAACCACTTTTCGCACTTGTGTTGGTGCAGGAAACCACTTTTGCACTTGTATTAGTGTGGAAAAAACACTTTTTGCACTTGTGATAGTGTTGAAAAACCACTTTTCGCACTTGTGTTAGTGTTGAAAAACCACTTTTTGCACTTGTGATAGTGTTGAAAAACCACTTTTCGCACTTGTGTTAGTGTTGAAAAACCACTTTTTGCACTTGTGCTGGTGCAGGAAACCACTTTTGCACTTGTATTAGTGTGGAAAAAACACTTTTTGCACTTGTTATAGTGTTGAAAAACCACTTTTCGAACTTGTGTTAGTGTTGAAAAACCACTTTTCGCACTTGTATTGGTGCAGGAAACCACTTTTGCACTTGTATTAGTGTGGAAAACCACTTTTTGCAACTTGTGTTAGTGTTGAAAAAACCACTTTTCGCACTTGTGTTAGTGTTGAAAAAACACTTTTCGCACTTGTGTTAGTGTTGAAAAACCACTTTTCGCACTTGTGTTGGTGCAGGAAACCACTTTTGCACTTGTATTAGTGTGGAAAAAACACTTTTCCGCACTTGTGTTAGTGTTGAAAAACCACTATTTGCACTTGTGTTAGTGTTGAAAAACCACATTTCGCAGTTGTGTTAGTGTTGAAAAACCACTTTTCGCACTTGTGTTGGTGCAGGAAACCACTTTTGCACTTGTATTAGTGTGGAAAAAACACTTTTTACACTTGTGTTAGTGTTGAAAAACCACTTTTCGCACTGTGTGTTAGTGTTGAAAAACCACTTTTCGCACTTGTGTTGGTGCAGGAAACCACTTTTGCACTTGTATTAGTGTGGAAAAAACACTTTTCGCACTTGTGTTAGTGTGTGAAAAACCACTTTTCGCACTTGTGTTAGGGTTGAAAAACCACTTTTCGCACTTGTGTTAGTGTTGAAAAACCACTTTTTGCACTTGTGTTGGTGCAGGAAACCACTTTTGCACTTGTATTAGTGTGGAAAAACCACTATTTGCACTTGTGTTAGTGTTGAAAAACCACATTTCGCAGTTGTGTTAGTGTTGAAAAGCCACTTTTCGCACTTGTGTTGGTGCAGGAAACCACTTTTGCACTTGTATTAGTGTGGAAAAACCACTTTTCGCACTTGTGTTAGTGTTGAAAAACACTTTTTGCACTTGTGTTATGAAAAACCACTTTTCGCACTTGTGTTGGTGCAGGAAACCACTTTTGCACTTGTATTAGTGTGGAAAAACCACTTTTTGCACTTGTGTTAGTGTTGAAAAACCACTTTTCGCACTTGTGTTAGTGTTGAAAAACCACTTTTCGCACTTGTGTTAATGTTGAAAAACCACTTTTCGCACTTGTGTTGGTGCAGGAAACCACTTTTGCACTTGTATTAGTGTGGAAAAACCACTTTTCGCACTTGTGTTAGTGTTGAAAAACCACTTTTCGCACTTGTGTTAGTGTTGAAAAACCACTTTTCGCACTTGTGTTGGTGCAGGAAACCACCTTTGCACTTGTATTAGTGTGGAAAAAACACTTTTTGCACTTGTGTTAGTGTTGAAAAAACACTTTTCACACTTGTGTTAGTGTTGAAAAACCACTTTTCGCACTTGTGTTAGTGTTGAAAAACCACTTTTCTCACTTGTGTTGGTGCAGGAAACCACTTTTGCACTTGTATTAGTGTGGAAAAAACACTTTTTGCACTTGGGATAGTGTTGAAAAACCACTTTTCGCACTTGTGTTAGTGTTGAAAAACCACTTTTTGCACTTGCGATAGTGTTGAAAAACCACTTTTCGCACTTGTGTTAGTGTTGAAAAACCACTTTTCGCACTTGTGTTGGTGCAGGAAACCACTTTTGCACTTGTATTAGTGTGGAAAAAACACTTTTTGCACTTGTGATAGTGTTGAAAAAACACTTTTCGAACTTGTGTTAGTGTTGAAAAACCACTTTTCGCACTTGTGTTGGTGCAGGAAACCACTTTTGCACTTGTATAAGTGTGGAAAAACCACTTTTCGCACTTGTGTTAGTGTTGAAAAACCACTTTTCGCACTTGTGTTAGTGTTGAAAAACCACTTTTCGCACTTGTGTTAGTGTTGAAAAACCACTTTTCGCACTTGTGTTAGTGTTGAAAAACCACTTTACGCACTTGTGTTAGTGTTGGAAAACCACTTTTCGCACTTGTGTTAATGTTGAAAAACCACTTTTCGCACTTGTGTTGGTGCAGGAAACCACTTTTGCACTTGTATTAGTGTGGAAAAACCACTTTTCGCACTTATGTTAGTGTTGAAAAACCACTTTTCGCACTTGTGTTAGTGTTGAAAAACCACTTTTCGCACTTGTGTTGGTGCAGGAAACCACTTTTGCACTTGTATTAGTGTGGAAAAAACACTTTTTGCACTTGTGTTAGTGTTGAAAAAACACTTTTCACACTTGTGTTAGTGTTGAAAAACCACTTTTCGCACTTGTGTTAGTGTTGAAAAAACACTTTTCGCACTTGTGTTGGTGCAGGAAACCACTTTTGCACTTGTATTAGTGTGGAAAAAACACTTTTTGCACTTGGGATAGTGTTGAAAAACCACTTTTCGCACTTGTGTTAGTGTTGGAAAACCACTTTTTGCACTTGTGATAGTGTTGAAAAACCACTTTTCGCACTTGTGTTAGTGTTGAAAAACCACTTTTCGCACTTGTGTTGGTGCAGGAAACCACTTTTGCACTTGTATTAGTGTGGAAAACCACTTTTCGCACTTGTGTTAGTGTTGAAAACCACTTTTCGCACTTGTGTTAGTGTTGAAAAAACACTTTTCGCACTTGTGTTAGCGTTGAAAAACCACTTTTCGCACTTGTGTTGGTGCAGGAAACCACTTTTGCACTTGTATTAGTGTGGAAAAAACACTTTTCGCACTTGTGTTAGTGTTGAAAAACCACTATTTGCACTTGTGTTAGTGTTGAAAAACCACATTTCGCAGTTGTGTTAGTGTTGAAAAACCACTTTTCGCACTTGTGTTGGTGCAGGAAACCACTTTTGCACTTGTATTGGTGTGGAAAAACCACTTTTCGCACTTGTGTTAGTGTTGAAAAACCACTTTTCGCACTTGTGTTAGTGTTGAAAAACCACTTTTCGCACCTGTGTTGGTGCAGGAAACCACTTTTGCACTTGTATTAGTGTGGAAAAAACACTTTTCGCACTTGTGTTAGTGTTGAAAAACCACTTTTCGCACTTGTGTTAGTGTTGAAAAACCACTTTTCGCACTTGTGTTAGTGTTAAAAAACCACTTTTCGCAATTGTGTTGGTGCAGGAAACCACTTTTGCACTTGTATTAGTGTGGAAAAACCACTTTTCGCACTTGTGTTAGTGTTGAAAAACCACTTTTCGCATTGTGTTAGTGTTGAAAAACCACTTTTCGCACTTGTGTTAGTGTTGAAAAACCACTTTTTGCACTTGTGTTGGTGCAGGAAACCACCTTTGCACTTGTATTAGTGTGGAAAAAACACTTTTCGCACTTGTGTTAGTGTTGAAAAACCACTTTTCGCACTTGTGTTAGTGTTGAAAAACCACTTTTCGCACTTGTGTTAGTGATGAAAAACCACTTTTTGCGCTTGTGTTAATGTTGAAAAACCACTTTTCGCACTTGTGTTGGTGCAGGAAACCACTTTTGCACTTGTATTAGTGTGGAAAAACCACTTTTCGCACTTGTGTTAGTGTTGAAAAACCACTTTTCGCACTTGTGTTGGTGCAGGAAACCACTTTTGCACTTGTATTAGTGTGGAAAAAACACTTTTTGCACTTGTGTTAGTGTTGAAAAAACACTTTTCACACTTGTGATAGTGTTGAAAAACCACTTTTCGCACTTGTATTGGTGCAGGAAACCACTTTTGCACTTGTATTAGTGTGGAAAAAACACTTTTCGCACTTGTGTTAGTGTTGAAAAACCACTTTTCGCATTTGTGTTAGTGTTGAAAAACCACTTTTCGCACTTGTGTTAGTGTTGAAAAACCACTTTTCGCACTTGTGTTGGTGCAGGAAACCACTTTTGCACTTGTATAAGTGTGGAAAAACCACTTTTCGCACTTGTGTTAGTGTTGAAAAACCACTTTTCGCACTTGTGTTAGTGTTGAAAAACCACTTTTCGCACTTGTGTTAGTGTTGAAAAACCACTTTTCGCACTTGTGTTGGTGCAGGAAACCACCTTTGCACTTGTATTAGTGTGGAAAAAACACTTTTCGCACTTGTGTTAGTGTTGAAAAACCACTTTTCGCACTTGTGTTAGTGTTGAAAAACCACTTTTCGCACTTGTGTTAGTGTTGAAAAACCACTTTTCGCACTTGTGTTAATGTTGAAAAACCACTTTTCGCACTTGTGTTGGTGCAGGAAACCACCTTTGCACTTGTATTAGTGTGGAAAAACCACTATTTGCACTTGTGTTAGTGTTGAAAAACCACATTTCGCAGTTGTGTTAGTGTTGAAAAGCCACTTTTCGCACTTGTGTTGGTGCAGGAAACCACTTTTGCACTTGTATTAGTGTGGAAAAACCACTTTTCGCACTTGTGTTAGTGTTGAAAAACCACTTTTTGCACTTGTGTTAGTGTTGAAAAACCACTTTTCGCACTTGTGTTGGTGCAGGAAACCACTTTTGCACTTGTATTAGTGTGGAAAAACCACTTTTTGCACTTGTGTTAGTGTTGAAAAACCACTTTTCGCACTTGTGTTAGTGTTGAAAAACCACTTTTCGCACTTGTGTTAATGTTGAAAAACCACTTTTCGCACTTGTGTTGGTGCAGGAAACCACTTTTGCACTTGTATTAGTGTGGAAAAACCACTTTTCGCACTTGTGTTAGTGTTGAAAAACCACTTTTCGCACTTGTGTTAGTGTTGAAAAACCACTTTTCGCACTTGTGTTGGTGCAGGAAACCACCTTTGCACTTGTATTAGTGTGGAAAAAACACTTTTTGCACTTGTGTTAGTGTTGAAAAAACACTTTTCACACTTGTGTTAGTGTTGAAAAACCACTTTTCGCACTTGTGTTAGTGTTGAAAAACCACTTTTCTCACTTGTGTTGGTGCAGGAAACCACTTTTGCACTTGTATTAGTGTGGAAAAAACACTTTTTGCACTTGGGATAGTGTTGAAAAACCACTTTTCGCACTTGTGTTAGTGTTGAAAAACCACTTTTTGCACTTGCGATAGTGTTGAAAAACCACTTTTCGCACTTGTGTTAGTGTTGAAAAACCACTTTTCGCACTTGTGTTGGTGCAGGAAACCACTTTTGCACTTGTATTAGTGTGGAAAAAACACTTTTTGCACTTGTGATAGTGTTGAAAAAACACTTTTCGAACTTGTGTTAGTGTTGAAAAACCACTTTTCGCACTTGTGTTGGTGCAGGAAACCACTTTTGCACTTGTATAAGTGTGGAAAAACCACTTTTCGCACTTGTGTTAGTGTTGAAAAACCACTTTTCGCACTTGTGTTAGTGTTGAAAAACCACTTTTCGCACTTGTGTTAGTGTTGAAAAACCACTTTTCGCACTTGTGTTAGTGTTGAAAAACCACTTTACGCACTTGTGTTAGTGTTGGAAAACCACTTTTCGCACTTGTGTTAATGTTGAAAAACCACTTTTCGCACTTGTGTTGGTGCAGGAAACCACTTTTGCACTTGTATTAGTGTGGAAAAACCACTTTTCGCACTTGTGTTAGTGTTGAAAAACCACTTTTCGCACTTGTGTTAGTGTTGAAAAACCACTTTTCGCACTTGTGTTGGTGCAGGAAACCACTTTTGCACTTGTATTAGTGTGGAAAAAACACTTTTTGCACTTGTGTTAGTGTTGAAAAAACACTTTTCACACTTGTGTTAGTGTTGAAAAACCACTTTTCGCACTTGTGTTAGTGTTGAAAAAACACTTTTCGCACTTGTGTTGGTGCAGGAAACCACTTTTGCACTTGTATTAGTGTGGAAAAAACACTTTTTGCACTTGGGATAGTGTTGAAAAACCACTTTTCGCACTTGTGTTAGTGTTGGAAAACCACTTTTTGCACTTGTGATAGTGTTGAAAAACCACTTTTCGCACTTGTGTTAGTGTTGAAAAACCACTTTTCGCACTTGTGTTGGTGCAGGAAACCACTTTTGCACTTGTATTAGTGTGGAAAACCACTTTTCGCACTTGTGTTAGTGTTGAAAACCACTTTTCGCACTTGTGTTAGTGTTGAAAAAACACTTTTCGCACTTGTGTTAGCGTTGAAAAACCACTTTTCGCACTTGTGTTGGTGCAGGAAACCACTTTTGCACTTGTATTAGTGTGGAAAAAACACTTTTCGCACTTGTGTTAGTGTTGAAAAACCACTATTTGCACTTGTGTTAGTGTTGAAAAACCACATTTTGCAGTTGTGTTAGTGTTGAAAAACCACTTTTCGCACTTGTGTTGGTGCAGGAAACCACTTTTGCACTTGTATTGGTGTGGAAAAACCACTTTTCGCACTTGTGTTAGTGTTGAAAAACCACTTTTCGCACTTGTGTTAGTGTTGAAAAACCACTTTTCGCACCTGTGTTGGTGCAGGAAACCACTTTTGCACTTGTATTAGTGTGGAAAAAACACTTTTCGCACTTGTGTTAGTGTTGAAAAACCACTTTTCGCACTTGTGTTAGTGTTGAAAAACCACTTTTCGCACTTGTGTTAGTGTTAAAAAACCACTTTTCGCAATTGTGTTGGTGCAGGAAACCACTTTTGCACTTGTATTAGTGTGGAAAAACCACTTTTCGCACTTGTGTTAGTGTTGAAAAACCACTTTTCGCATTGTGTTAGTGTTGAAAAACCACTTTTCGCACTTGTGTTAGTGTTGAAAAACCACTTTTTGCACTTGTGTTGGTGCAGGAAACCACCTTTGCACTTGTATTAGTGTGGAAAAAACACTTTTCGCACTTGTGTTAGTGTTGAAAAACCACTTTTCGCACTTGTGTTAGTGTTGAAAAACCACTTTTCGCACTTGTGTTAGTGATGAAAAACCACTTTTCGCGCTTGTGTTAATGTTGAAAAACCACTTTTCGCACTTGTGTTGGTGCAGGAAACCACTTTTGCACTTGTATTAGTGTGGAAAAACCACTTTTCGCACTTGTGTTAGTGTTGAAAAACCACTTTTCGCACTTGTGTTGGTGCAGGAAACCACTTTTGCACTTGTATTAGTGTGGAAAAAACACTTTTTGCACTTGTGTTAGTGTTGAAAAAACACTTTTCACACTTGTGATAGTGTTGAAAAACCACTTTTCGCACTTGTATTGGTGCAGGAAACCACTTTTGCACTTGTATTAGTGTGGAAAAAACACTTTTCGCACTTGTGTTAGTGTTGAAAAACCACTTTTCGCATTTGTGTTAGTGTTGAAAAACCACTTTTCGCACTTGTGTTAGTGTTGAAAAACCACTTTTCGCACTTGTGTTGGTGCAGGAAACCACTTTTGCACTTGTATAAGTGTGGAAAAACCACTTTTCGCACTTGTGTTAGTGTTGAAAAACCACTTTTCGCACTTGTGTTAGTGTTGAAAAACCACTTTTCGCACTTGTGTTAGTGTTGAAAAACCACTTTTCGCACTTGTGTTGGTGCAGGAAACCACCTTTGCACTTGTATTAGTGTGGAAAAAACACTTTTCGCACTTGTGTTAGTGTTGAAAAACCACTTTTCGCACTTGTGTTAGTGTTGAAAAACCACTTTTCGCACTTGTGTTAGTGTTGAAAAACCACTTTTCGCACTTGTGTTAATGTTGAAAAACCACTTTTCGCACTTGTGTTGGTGCAGGAAACCACTTTTGCACTTGTATTAGTGTGGAAAAACCACTTTTCGCACTTGTGTTAGTGTTGAAAAACCACTTTTCGCACTTGTGTTAGTGTTGAAAAACCACTTTTCGCACGTGTGTTGGTGCAGGAAACCACTTTTGCACTTGTATTAGTGTGGAAAAAACACTTTGTGCACTTGTGATAGTGTTGAAAAAACACTTTTCACACTTGTGTTGGTGTTGAAAAACCACTTTTTGCACTTGTGTTAGTGTTGAAAAACCACTTTTCGCACTTGTGTTGGTGCAGGAAACCACTTTTGGACTTGTATTAGTGTGGAAAAAACACTTTTTGCCCTTGTGATAGTGTTGAAAAACCACTTTTTGCACTTGTGTTAGTGTTGAAAAACCACATTTCGCACTTGTGTTAGTGTTGAAAAACCACTTTTCGCACTAGTGTTAGTGTTGAAAAACCACTTTTCGCACTTGTGTTAGTGTTAAAAAACCACTTTTCGCAATTGTGTTGGTGCAGGAAACCACTTTTGCACTTGTATTAGTGTGGAAAAACCACTTTTCGCACTTGTGTTAGTGTTGAAAAACCACTTTTCGCATTGTGTTAGTGTTGAAAAACCACTTTTCGCACTTGTGTTAGTGTTGAAAAACCACTTTTTGCACTTGTGTTGGTGCAGGAAACCACCTTTGCACTTGTATTAGTGTGGAAAAAACACTTTTCGCACTTGTGTTAGTGTTGAAAAACCACTTTTCGCACTTGTGTTAGTGTTGAAAAACCACTTTTCGCACTTGTGTTAGTGATGAAAAACCACTTTTCGCGCTTGTGTTAATGTTGAAAAACCACTTTTCGCACTTGTGTTGGTGCAGGAAACCACTTTTGCACTTGTATTAGTGTGGAAAAACCACTTTTCGCACTTGTGTTAGTGTTGAAAAACCACTTTTCGCACTTGTGTTGGTGCAGGAAACCACTTTTGCACTTGTATTAGTGTGGAAAAAACACTTTTTGCACTTGTGTTAGTGTTGAAAAAACACTTTTCACACTTGTGATAGTGTTGAAAAACCACTTTTCGCACTTGTATTGGTGCAGGAAACCACTTTTGCACTTGTATTAGTGTGGAAAAAACACTTTTCGCACTTGTGTTAGTGTTGAAAAACCACTTTTCGCATTTGTGTTAGTGTTGAAAAACCACTTTTCGCACTTGTGTTAGTGTTGAAAAACCACTTTTCGCACTTGTGTTGGTGCAGGAAACCACTTTTGCACTTGTATAAGTGTGGAAAAACCACTTTTCGCACTTGTGTTAGTGTTGAAAAACCACTTTTCGCACTTGTGTTAGTGTTGAAAAACCACTTTTCGCACTTGTGTTAGTGTTGAAAAACCACTTTTCGCACTTGTGTTGGTGCAGGAAACCACCTTTGCACTTGTATTAGTGTGGAAAAAACACTTTTCGCACTTGTGTTAGTGTTGAAAAACCACTTTTCGCACTTGTGTTAGTGTTGAAAAACCACTTTTCGCACTTGTGTTAGTGTTGAAAAACCACTTTTCGCACTTGTGTTAATGTTGAAAAACCACTTTTCGCACTTGTGTTGGTGCAGGAAACCACTTTTGCACTTGTATTAGTGTGGAAAAACCACTTTTCGCACTTGTGTTAGTGTTGAAAAACCACTTTTCGCACTTGTGTTAGTGTTGAAAAACCACTTTTCGCACGTGTGTTGGTGCAGGAAACCACTTTTGCACTTGTATTAGTGTGGAAAAAACACTTTGTGCACTTGTGATAGTGTTGAAAAAACACTTTTCACACTTGTGTTGGTGTTGAAAAACCACTTTTTGCACTTGTGTTAGTGTTGAAAAACCACTTTTCGCACTTGTGTTGGTGCAGGAAACCACTTTTGGACTTGTATTAGTGTGGAAAAAACACTTTTTGCCCTTGTGATAGTGTTGAAAAACCACTTTTTGCACTTGTGTTAGTGTTGAAAAACCACATTTCGCACTTGTGTTAGTGTTGAAAAACCACTTTTCGCACTAGTGTTGGTGCAGGAAACCACCTTTGCACTTGTATTAGTGTGGAAAAAACACTTTTCGCACTTGTGTTAGTGTTGAAAAACCACTTTTTGCACTTGTGTTAGTGTTGAAAAACCACTTTTCGCACTTGTGTTGGTGCAGGAAACCACTTTTGCACTTGTATTAGTGTGGAAAAACCACTTTTCGCACTTGTGTTAGTGTTGAAAAACCACTTTTCGCACTTGTGTTAGTGTTGAAAAACCACATTTCGCACTTGTGTTGGTGCAGGAAACCACTTTTGCACTTGTATTAGTGTGGAAAAAACACTTTTCGCACTTGTGTTAGTGTTGAAAAACCACTATTTGCACTTGTGTTAGTGTTGAAAAACCACATTTCGCAGTTGTGTTAGTGTTGAAAAACCACTTTTCGCACTTGTGTTGGTGCAGGAAACCACTTTTGCACTTGTATTAGTGTGGAAAAAACACTTTTTACACTTGTGTTAGTGTTGAAAAACCACTTTTCGCACTTGTGTTAGTGTTGAAAAACCACTTTTCGCACTTGTGTTGGTGCAGGAAACCACTTTTGCACTTGTATTAGTGTGGAAAAAACACTTTTCGCACTTGTGTTAGTGTTGAAAAACCACTTTTCGCACTTGTGTTAGTGTTGAAAAACCACTTTTCGCACTTGTGTTAGTGTTGAAAAACCACTTTTTGCACTTGTGTTGGTGCAAGAAACCACCTTTGCACTTGTATTAGTGTGGAAAAACCACTATTTGCACTTGTGTTAGTGTTGAAAAACCACATTTCGCAGTTGTGTTAGTGTTGAAAAGCCACTTTTCGCACTTGTGTTGGTGCAGGAAACCACTTTTGCACTTGTATTAGTGTGGAAAAACCACTTTTCGCACTTGTGTTAGTGTTGAAAAACCACTTTTTGCACTTGTGTTAGTGTTGAAAAACCACTTTTCGCACTTGTGTTGGTGCAGGAAACCACTTTTGCACTTGTATTAGTGTGGAAAAACCACTTTTTGCACTTGTGTTAGTGTTGAAAAACCACTTTTCGCACTTGTGTTAGTGTTGAAAAACCACTTTTCGCACTTGTGTTAATGTTGAAAAACCACTTTTCGCACTTGTGTTGGTGCAGGAAACCACTTTTGCACTTGTATTAGTGTGGAAAAAACCACTTTTCGCACTTGTGTTAGTGTTGAAAAACCACTTTTCGCACTTGTGTTAGTGTTGAAAAACCACTTTTCGCACTTGTGTTGGTGCAGGAAACCACTTTTGCACTTGTATTAGTGTGGAAAAAACACTTTTTGCACTTGTGTTAGTGTTGAAAAAACACTTTTCACACTTGTGTTAGTGTTGAAAAACCACTTTTCGCACTTGTGTTAGTGTTGAAAAACCACTTTTCGCACTTGTGTTGGTGCAGGAAACCACTTTTGCACTTGTATTAGTGTGGAAAAAACACTTTTTGCACTTGTGATAGTGTTGAAAAACCACTTTTCGCACTTGTGTTAGTGTTGAAAAACCACTTTTTGCACTTGTGATAGTGTTGAAAAACCACTTTTTGCACTTGTGTTAGTGTTGAAAAACCACTTTTTGCACTTGTGCTGGTGCAGGAAACCAATTTTGCACTTGTATTAGTGTGGAAAAAACACTTTTTGCACTTGTTATAGTGTTGAAAAACCACTTTTCGAACTTGTGTTAGTGTTGAAAAACCACTTTTCGCACTTGTATTGGTGCAGGAAACCACTTTTGCACTTGTATTAGTGTGGAAAACCACTTTTTGCACTTGTGTTAGTGTTGAAAAACCACTTTTCGCACTTGTGTTAGTGTTGAAAAAACACTTTTCGCACTTGTGTTAGTGTTGAAAAACCACTTTTCGCACTTGTGTTGGTGCAGGAAACCACTTTTGCACTTGTATTAGTGTGGAAAAAACACTTTTTGCACTTGTTATAGTGTTGAAAAACCACTTTTCGAACTTGTGTTAGTGTTGAAAAACCACTTTTCGCACTTGTATTGGTGCAGGAAACCACTTTTGCACTTGTATTAGTGTGGAAAACCACTTTTTGCACTTGTGTTAGTGTTGAAAAACCACTTTTCGCACTTGTGTTAGTGTTGAAAAACCACTTTTCGCACTTGTGTTAGTGTTGAAAAACCACTTTTCGCACTTGTGTTAGTGTTGAAAAACCACTTTTTGCACTTGTGTTGGTGCAAGAAACCACCTTTGCACTTGTATTAGTGTGGAAAAACCACTATTTGCACTTGTGTTAGTGTTGAAAAACCACATTTCGCAGTTGTGTTAGTGTTGAAAAGCCACTTTTCGCACTTGTGTTGGTGCAGGAAACCACTTTTGCACTTGTATTAGTGTGGAAAAACCACTTTTCGCACTTGTGTTAGTGTTGAAAAACCACTTTTTGCACTTGTGTTAGTGTTGAAAAACCACTTTTCGCACTTGTGTTGGTGCAGGAAACCACTTTTGCACTTGTATTAGTGTGGAAAAACCACTTTTTGCACTTGTGTTAGTGTTGAAAAACCACTTTTCGCACTTGTGTTAGTGTTGAAAAACCACTTTTCGCACTTGTGTTAATGTTGAAAAACCACTTTTCGCACTTGTGTTGGTGCAGGAAACCACTTTTGCACTTGTATTAGTGTGGAAAAAACCACTTTTCGCACTTGTGTTAGTGTTGAAAAACCACTTTTCGCACTTGTGTTAGTGTTGAAAAACCACTTTTCGCACTTGTGTTGGTGCAGGAAACCACTTTTGCACTTGTATTAGTGTGGAAAAAACACTTTTTGCACTTGTGTTAGTGTTGAAAAAACACTTTTCACACTTGTGTTAGTGTTGAAAAACCACTTTTCGCACTTGTGTTAGTGTTGAAAAACCACTTTTCGCACTTGTGTTGGTGCAGGAAACCACTTTTGCACTTGTATTAGTGTGGAAAAAACACTTTTTGCACTTGTGATAGTGTTGAAAAACCACTTTTCGCACTTGTGTTAGTGTTGAAAAACCACTTTTTGCACTTGTGATAGTGTTGAAAAACCACTTTTCGCACTTGTGTTAGTGTTGAAAAACCACTTTTTGCACTTGTGCTGGTGCAGGAAACCAATTTTGCACTTGTATTAGTGTGGAAAAAACACTTTTTGCACTTGTTATAGTGTTGAAAAACCACTTTTCGAACTTGTGTTAGTGTTGAAAAACCACTTTTCGCACTTGTATTGGTGCAGGAAACCACTTTTGCACTTGTATTAGTGTGGAAAACCACTTTTTGCACTTGTGTTAGTGTTGAAAAACCACTTTTCGCACTTGTGTTAGTGTTGAAAAAACACTTTTCGCACTTGTGTTAGTGTTGAAAAACCACTTTTCGCACTTGTGTTGGTGCAGGAAACCACTTTTGCACTTGTATTAGTGTGGAAAAAACACTTTTCGCACTTGTGTTAGTGTTGAAAAACCACTATTTGCACTTGTGTTAGTGTTGAAAAACCACATTTCGCAGTTGTGTTAGTGTTGAAAAACCACTTTTCGCACTTGTGTTGGTGCAGGAAACCACTTTTGCACTTGTATTAGTGTGGAAAAAACACTTTTTACACTTGTGTTAGTGTTGAAAAACCACTTTTCGCACTTGTGTTAGTGTTGAAAAACCACTTTTCGCACTTGTGTTGGTGCAGGAAACCACTTTTGCACTTGTATTAGTGTGGAAAAAACACTTTTCGCACTTGTGTTAGTGTTGAAAAACGACTTTTCGCACTTGTGTTAGGGTTGAAAAACCACTTTTCGCACTTGTGTTAGTGTTGAAAAACCACTTTTTGCACTTGTGTTGGTGCAAGAAACCACCTTTGCACTTGTATTAGTGTGGAAAAACCACTATTTGCACTTGTGTTAGTGTTGAAAAACCACATTTCGCAGTTGTGTTAGTGTTGAAAAGCCACTTTTCGCACTTGTGTTGGTGCAGGAAACCACTTTTGCACTTGTATTAGTGTGGAAAAACCACTTTTCGCACTTGTGTTAGTGTTGAAAAACCACTTTTTGCACTTGTGTTAGTGTTGAAAAACCACTTTTCGCACTTGTGTTGGTGCAGGAAACCACTTTTGCACTTGTATTAGTGTGGAAAAACCACTTTTTGCACTTGTGTTAGTGTTGAAAAACCACTTTTCGCACTTGTGTTAGTGTTGAAAAACCACTTTTCGCACTTGTGTTAATGTTGAAAAACCACTTTTCGCACTTGTGTTGGTGCAGGAAACCACTTTTGCACTTGTATTAGTGTGGAAAAACCACTTTTCGCACTTGTGTTAGTGTTGAAAAACCACTTTTCGCACTTGTGTTAGTGTTGAAAAACCACTTTTCGCACTTGTGTTGGTGCAGGAAACCACCGTTGCACTTGTATTAGTGTGGAAAAAAAACTTTTTGCACTTGTGTTAGTGTTGAAAAAACACTTTTCACACTTGTGTTAGTGTTGAAAAACCACTTTTCGCACTTGTGTTAGTGTTGAAAAACCACTTTTCTCACTTGTGTTGGTGCAGGAAACCACTTTTGCACTTGTATTAGTGTGGAAAAAACACTTTTTGCACTTGGGATAGTGTTGAAAAACCACTTTTCGCACTTGTGTTAGTGTTGAAAAACCACTTTTTGCACTTGCGATAGTGTTGAAAAACCACTTTTCGCACTTGTGTTAGTGTTGAAAAACCACTTTTCGCACTTGTGTTGGTGCAGGAAACCACTTTTGCACTTGTATTAGTGTGGAAAAAACACTTTTTGCACTTGTGATAGTGTTGAAAAAACACTTGTCGAACTTGTGTTAGTGTTGAAAAACCACTTTTCGCACTTGTGTTGGTGCAGGAAACCACTTTTGCACTTGTATAAGTGTGGAAAAACCACTTTTCGCACTTGTGTTAGTGTTGAAAAACCACTTTTCGCACTTGTGTTAGTGTTGAAAAACCACTTTTCGCACTTGTGTTAGTGTTGAAAAACCACTTTTCGCACTTGTGTTAGTGTTGAAAAAACACTTTACGCACTTGTGTTAGTGTTGGAAAACCACTTTTCGCACTTGTGTTAATGTTGAAAAACCACTTTTCGCACTTGTGTTGGTGCAGGAAACCACTTTTGCACTTGTATTAGTGTGGAAAAACCACTTTTCGCACTTGTGTTAGTGTTGAAAAACCACTTTTCGCACTTGTGTTAGTGTTGAAAAACCACTTTTCGCACTTGTGTTGGTGCAGGAAACCACTTTTGCACTTGTATTAGTGTGGAAAAAACACTTTTTGCACTTGTGTTAGTGTTGAAAAAACACTTTTCACACTTGTGTTAGTGTTGAAAAACCACTTTTCGCACTTGTGTTAGTGTTGAAAAAACACTTTTCGCACTTGTGTTGGTGCAGGAAACCACTTTTGCACTTGTATTAGTGTGGAAAAATCACTTTTTGCACTTGGGATAGTGTTGAAAAACCACTTTTCGCACTTGTGTTAGTGTTGGAAAACCACTTTTTGCACTTGTGATAGTGTTGAAAAACCACTTTTCGCACTTGTGTTAGTGTTGAAAAACCACTTTTCGCACTTGTGTTGGTGCAGGAAACCACTTTTGCACTTGTATTAGTGTGGAAAACCACTTTTCGCACTTGTGTTAGTGTTGAAAACCACTTTTCGCACTTGTGTTAGTGTTGAAAAAACACTTTTCGCACTTGTGTTAGCGTTGAAAAACCACTTTTCGCACTTGTGTTGGTGCAGGAAACCACTTTTGCACTTGTATTAGTGTGGAAAAAACACTTTTCGCACTTGTGTTAGTGTTGAAAAACCACTATTTGCACTTGTGTTAGTGTTGAAAAACCACATTTCGCAGTTGCGTTAGTGTTGAAAAACCACTTTTCGCACTTGTGTTGGTGCAGGAAACCACTTTTGCACTTGTATTGGTGTGGAAAAACCACTTTTCGCACTTGTGTTAGTGTTGAAAAACCACTTTTCGCACTTGTGTTAGTGTTGAAAAACCACTTTTCGCACCTGTGTTGGTGCAGGAAACCACTTTTGCACTTGTATTAGTGTGGAAAAAACACTTTTCGCACTTGTGTTAGTGTTGAAAAACCACTTTTCGCACTTGTGTTAGTGTTGAAAAACCACTTTTCGCACTTGTGTTAGTGTTGAAAAACCACTTTTCGCACTTGTGTTAGTGTTAAAAAACCACTTTTCGCAATTGTGTTGGTGCAGGAAACCACTTTTGCACTTGTATTAGTGTGGAAAAACCACTTTTCGCACTTGTGTTAGTGTTGAAAAACCACTTTTCGCATTGTGTTAGTGTTGAAAAACCACTTTTTGCACTTGTGTTGGTGCAGGAAACCACCTTTGCACTTGTATTAGTGTGGAAAAAACACTTTTCGCACTTGTGTTAGTGTTGAAAAACCACTTTTCGCACTTGTGTTAGTGTTGAAAAACCACTTTTCGCACTTGTGTTAGTGATGAAAAACCACTTTTCGCACTTGTGTTAATGTTGAAAAACCACTTTTCGCACTTGTGTTGGTGCAGGAAACCACTTTTGCACTTGTATTAGTGTGGAAAAACCACTTTTCGCACTTGTGTTAGTGTTGAAAAACCACTTTTCGCACTTGTGTTGGTGCAGGAAACCACTTTTGCACTTGTATTAGTGTGGAAAAAACACTTTTTGCACTTGTGTTAGTGTTGAAAAAACACTTTTCACACTTGTGATAGTGTTGAAAAACCACTTTTCGCACTTGTGTTGGTGCAGGAAACCACTTTTGCACTTGTATTAGTGTGGAAAAAACACTTTTCGCACTTGTGTTAGTGTTGAAAAACCACTTTTCGCACTTGTGTTAGTGTTGAAAAACCACTTTTCGCACTTGTGTTAGTGTTGAAAAACCACTTTTCGCACTTGTGTTGGTGCAGGAAACCACTTTTGCACTTGTATAAGTGTGGAAAAACCACTTTTCGCACTTGTGTTAGTGTTGAAAAACCACTTTTCGCACTTGTGTTAGTGTTGAAAAACCACTTTTCGCACTTGTGTTAGTGTTGAAAAACCACTTTTCGCACTTGTGTTAGTGTTGAAAAACCACTTTTCGCACTTGTGTTAGTGTTGAAAAACCACTTTTCGCACTTGTGTTAGTGTTGAAAAACCACTTTTCGCACTTGTGTTGGTGCAGGAAACCACCTTTGCACTTGTATTAGTGTGGAAAAAACACTTTTCGCACTTGTGTTAGTGTTGAAAAACCACTTTTCGCACTTGTGTTAGTGTTGAAAAACCACTTTTCGCACTTGTGTTAGTGTTGAAAAACCACTTTTCGCACTTGTGTTAATGTTGAAAAACCACTTTTCGCACTTGTGATAGTGTTGAAAAACCACTTTTCGCACTTGTGTTAGTGTGGAAAAACCACTTTTCGCACTTGTGTTAGTGTTGAAAAACCACTTTTCGCACTTGTGTTAGTGTTGAAAAACCACTTTTCGCACGTGTGTTGGTGCAGGAAACCACTTTTGCACTTGTATTAGTGTGGAAAAAACACTTTGTGCACTTGTGATAGTGTTGAAAAAACACTTTTCACACTTGTGTTGGTGTTGAAAAACCACTTTTCGCACTTGTGTTAGTGTTGAAAAACCACTTTTCGCACTTGTGTTGGTGCAGGAAACCACTTTTGGACTTGTATTAGTGTGGAAAAAACACTTTTTGCACTTGTGTTAGTGTTGAAAAAACACTTTTCACACTTGTGTTAGTGTTGAAAAACCACTTTTCGCACTTGTGTTAGTGTTGAAAAAACACTTTTCGCACTTGTGTTGGTGCAGGAAACCACTTTTGCACTTGTATTAGTGTGGAAAAATCACTTTTTGCACTTGGGATAGTGTTGAAAAACCACTTTTCGCACTTGTGTTAGTGTTGGAAAACCACTTTTTGCACTTGTGATAGTGTTGAAAAACCACTTTTCGCACTTGTGTTAGTGTTGAAAAACCACTTTTCGCACTTGTGTTGGTGCAGGAAACCACTTTTGCACTTGTATTAGTGTGGAAAACCACTTTTCGCACTTGTGTTAGTGTTGAAAACCACTTTTCGCACTTGTGTTAGTGTTGAAAAAACACTTTTCGCACTTGTGTTAGCGTTGAAAAACCACTTTTCGCACTTGTGTTGGTGCAGGAAACCACTTTTGCACTTGTATTAGTGTGGAAAAAACACTTTTCGCACTTGTGTTAGTGTTGAAAAACCACTATTTGCACTTGTGTTAGTGTTGAAAAACCACATTTCGCAGTTGCGTTAGTGTTGAAAAACCACTTTTCGCACTTGTGTTGGTGCAGGAAACCACTTTTGCACTTGTATTGGTGTGGAAAAACCACTTTTCGCACTTGTGTTAGTGTTGAAAAACCACTTTTCGCACTTGTGTTAGTGTTGAAAAACCACTTTTCGCACCTGTGTTGGTGCAGGAAACCACTTTTGCACTTGTATTAGTGTGGAAAAAACACTTTTCGCACTTGTGTTAGTGTTGAAAAACCACTTTTCGCACTTGTGTTAGTGTTGAAAAACCACTTTTCGCACTTGTGTTAGTGTTGAAAAACCACTTTTCGCACTTGTGTTAGTGTTAAAAAACCACTTTTCGCAATTGTGTTGGTGCAGGAAACCACTTTTGCACTTGTATTAGTGTGGAAAAACCACTTTTCGCACTTGTGTTAGTGTTGAAAAACCACTTTTCGCATTGTGTTAGTGTTGAAAAACCACTTTTTGCACTTGTGTTGGTGCAGGAAACCACCTTTGCACTTGTATTAGTGTGGAAAAAACACTTTTCGCACTTGTGTTAGTGTTGAAAAACCACTTTTCGCACTTGTGTTAGTGTTGAAAAACCACTTTTCGCACTTGTGTTAGTGATGAAAAACCACTTTTCGCACTTGTGTTAATGTTGAAAAACCACTTTTCGCACTTGTGTTGGTGCAGGAAACCACTTTTGCACTTGTATTAGTGTGGAAAAACCACTTTTCGCACTTGTGTTAGTGTTGAAAAACCACTTTTCGCACTTGTGTTGGTGCAGGAAACCACTTTTGCACTTGTATTAGTGTGGAAAAAACACTTTTTGCACTTGTGTTAGTGTTGAAAAAACACTTTTCACACTTGTGATAGTGTTGAAAAACCACTTTTCGCACTTGTGTTGGTGCAGGAAACCACTTTTGCACTTGTATTAGTGTGGAAAAAACACTTTTCGCACTTGTGTTAGTGTTGAAAAACCACTTTTCGCACTTGTGTTAGTGTTGAAAAACCACTTTTCGCACTTGTGTTAGTGTTGAAAAACCACTTTTCGCACTTGTGTTGGTGCAGGAAACCACTTTTGCACTTGTATAAGTGTGGAAAAACCACTTTTCGCACTTGTGTTAGTGTTGAAAAACCACTTTTCGCACTTGTGTTAGTGTTGAAAAACCACTTTTCGCACTTGTGTTAGTGTTGAAAAACCACTTTTCGCACTTGTGTTAGTGTTGAAAAACCACTTTTCGCACTTGTGTTAGTGTTGAAAAACCACTTTTCGCACTTGTGTTAGTGTTGAAAAACCACTTTTCGCACTTGTGTTGGTGCAGGAAACCACCTTTGCACTTGTATTAGTGTGGAAAAAACACTTTTCGCACTTGTGTTAGTGTTGAAAAACCACTTTTCGCACTTGTGTTAGTGTTGAAAAACCACTTTTCGCACTTGTGTTAGTGTTGAAAAACCACTTTTCGCACTTGTGTTAATGTTGAAAAACCACTTTTCGCACTTGTGATAGTGTTGAAAAACCACTTTTCGCACTTGTGTTAGTGTGGAAAAACCACTTTTCGCACTTGTGTTAGTGTTGAAAAACCACTTTTCGCACTTGTGTTAGTGTTGAAAAACCACTTTTCGCACGTGTGTTGGTGCAGGAAACCACTTTTGCACTTGTATTAGTGTGGAAAAAACACTTTGTGCACTTGTGATAGTGTTGAAAAAACACTTTTCACACTTGTGTTGGTGTTGAAAAACCACTTTTCGCACTT
The DNA here is from genome assembly GCF_964187855.1 of Myxine glutinosa. Lineage (NCBI taxonomy): Eukaryota > Metazoa > Chordata > Myxini > Myxiniformes > Myxinidae > Myxine > Myxine glutinosa. The sequence goes on along the minus strand of NW_027617551.1, from coordinate 11,349 downwards.
GTGTTAGTGTTGAAAAACCACTTTTCGCACTTGTGTTGGTGCAGGAAACCACTTTTGGACTTGTATTAGTGTGGAAAAAACACTTTTTGCCCTTGTGATAGTGTTGAAAAACCACTTTTTGCACTTGTGTTAGTGTTGAAAAACCACATTTCGCACTTGTGTTAGTGTTGAAAAACCACTTTTCGCACTAGTGTTGGTGCAGGAAACCACCTTTGCACTTGTATTAGTGTGGAAAAAACACTTTTCGCACTTGTGTTAGTGTTGAAAAACCACTTTTTGCACTTGTGTTAGTGTTGAAAAACCACTTTTCGCACTTGTGTTGGTGCAGGAAACCACTTTTGCACTTGTATTAGTGTGGAAAAACCACTTTTCGCACTTGTGTTAGTGTTGAAAAACCACTTTTCGCACTTGTGTTAGTGTTGAAAAACCACATTTCGCACTTGTGTTGGTGCAGGAAACCACTTTTGCACTTGTATTAGTGTGGAAAAAACACTTTTCGCACTTGTGTTAGTGTTGAAAAACCACTATTTGCACTTGTGTTAGTGTTGAAAAACCACATTTCGCAGTTGTGTTAGTGTTGAAAAACCACTTTTCGCACTTGTGTTGGTGCAGGAAACCACTTTTGCACTTGTATTAGTGTGGAAAAAACACTTTTTACACTTGTGTTAGTGTTGAAAAACCACTTTTCGCACTTGTGTTAGTGTTGAAAAACCACTTTTCGCACTTGTGTTGGTGCAGGAAACCACTTTTGCACTTGTATTAGTGTGGAAAAAACACTTTTCGCACTTGTGTTAGTGTTGAAAAACCACTTTTCGCACTTGTGTTAGTGTTGAAAAACCACTTTTCGCACTTGTGTTAGTGTTGAAAAACCACTTTTTGCACTTGTGTTGGTGCAAGAAACCACCTTTGCACTTGTATTAGTGTGGAAAAACCACTATTTGCACTTGTGTTAGTGTTGAAAAACCACATTTCGCAGTTGTGTTAGTGTTGAAAAGCCACTTTTCGCACTTGTGTTGGTGCAGGAAACCACTTTTGCACTTGTATTAGTGTGGAAAAACCACTTTTCGCACTTGTGTTAGTGTTGAAAAACCACTTTTTGCACTTGTGTTAGTGTTGAAAAACCACTTTTCGCACTTGTGTTGGTGCAGGAAACCACTTTTGCACATGTATTAGTGTGGAAAAACCACTTTTTGCACTTGTGTTAGTGTTGAAAAACCACTTTTCGCACTTGTGTTAGTGTTGAAAAACCACTTTTCGCACTTGTGTTAATGTTGAAAAACCACTTTTCGCACTTGTGTTGGTGCAGGAAACCACTTTTGCACTTGTATTAGTGTGGAAAAAACCACTTTTCGCACTTGTGTTAGTGTTGAAAAACCACTTTTCGCACTTGTGTTAGTGTTGAAAAACCACTTTTCGCACTTGTGTTGGTGCAGGAAACCACTTTTGCACTTGTATTAGTGTGGAAAAAACACTTTTTGCACTTGTGTTAGTGTTGAAAAAACACTTTTCACACTTGTGTTAGTGTTGAAAAACCACTTTTCGCACTTGTGTTAGTGTTGAAAAACCACTTTTCGCACTTGTGTTGGTGCAGGAAACCACTTTTGCACTTGTATTAGTGTGGAAAAAACACTTTTTGCACTTGTGATAGTGTTGAAAAACCACTTTTCGCACTTGTGTTAGTGTTGAAAAACCACTTTTTGCACTTGTGATAGTGTTGAAAAACCACTTTGCGCACTTGTGTTAGTGTTGAAAAACCACTTTTTGCACTTGTGCTGGTGCAGGAAACCACTTTTGCACTTGTATTAGTGTGGAAAAAACACTTTTTGCACTTGTTATAGTGTTGAAAAACCACTTTTCGAACTTGTGTTAGTGTTGAAAAACCACTTTTCGCACTTGTATTGGTGCAGGAAACCACTTTTGCACTTGTATTAGTGTGGAAAACCACTTTTTGCACTTGTGTTAGTGTTGAAAAACCACTTTTCGCACTTGTGTTAGTGTTGAAAAAACACTTTTCGCACTTGTGTTAGTGTTGAAAAACCACTTTTCGCACTTGTGTTGGTGCAGGAAACCACTTTTGCACTTGTATTAGTGTGGAAAAAACACTTTTCGCACTTGTGTTAGTGTTGAAAAACCACTATTTGCACTTGTGTTAGTGTTGAAAAACCACATTTCGCAGTTGTGTTAGTGTTGAAAAACCACTTTTCGCACTTGTGTTGGTGCAGGAAACCACTTTTGCACTTGTATTAGTGTGGAAAAAACACTTTTTACACTTGTTTTAGTGTTGAAAAACCACTTTTCGCACTTGTGTTAGTGTTGAAAAACCACTTTTCGCACTTGTGTTGGTCCAGGAAACCACTTTTGCACTTGTATTAGTGTGGAAAAAACACTTTTCGCACTTGTGTTATTGTTGAAAAACCACTTTTCGCACTTGTGTTAGGGTTGAAAAACCACTTTTCGCACTTGTGTTAGTGTTGAAAAACCACTTTTTGCACTTGTGTTGGTGCAAGAAACCACCTTTGCACTTGTATTAGTGTGGAAAAACCACTATTTGCACTTGTGTTAGTGTTGAAAAACCACATTTCGCAGTTGTGTTAGTGTTGAAAAGCCACTTTTCGCACTTGTGTTGGTGCAGGAAACCACTTTTGCACTTGTATTAGTGTGGAAAAACCACTTTTCGCACTTGTGTTAGTGTTGAAAAACCACTTTTTGCACTTGTGTTAGTGTTGAAAAACCACTTTTCGCACTTGTGTTGGTGCAGGAAACCACTTTTGCACTTGTATTAGTGTGGAAAAACCACTTTTTGCACTTGTGTTAGTGTTGAAAAACCACTTTTCGCACTTGTGTTAGTGTTGAAAAACCACTTTTCGCACTTGTGTTAATGTTGAAAAACCACTTTTCGCACTTGTGTTGGTGCAGGAAACCACTTTTGCACTTGTATTAGTGTGGAAAAACCACTTTTCGCACTTGTGTTAGTGTTGAAAAACCACTTTTCGCACTTGTGTTAGTGTTGAAAAACCACTTTTCTCACTTGTGTTGGTGCAGGAAACCACTTTTGCACTTGTATTAGTGTGGAAAAAACACTTTTTGCACTTGGGATAGTGTTGAAAAACCACTTTTCGCACTTGTGTTAGTGTTGAAAAACCACTTTTTGCACTTGCGATAGTGTTGAAAAACCACTTTTCGCACTTGTGTTAGTGTTGAAAAACCACTTTTCGCACTTGTGTTGGTGCAGGAAACCACTTTTGCACTTGTATTAGTGTGGAAAAAACACTTTTTGCACTTGTGATAGTGTTGAAAAAACACTTTTCGAACTTGTGTTAGTGTTGAAAAACCACTTTTCGCACTTGTGTTGGTGCAGGAAACCACTTTTGCACTTGTATAAGTGTGGAAAAACCACTTTTCGCACTTGTGTTAGTGTTGAAAAACCACTTTTCGCACTTGTGTTAGTGTTGAAAAACCACTTTTCGCACTTGTGTTAGTGTTGAAAAACCACTTTTCGCACTTGTGTTAGTGTTGAAAAACCACTTTACGCACTTGTGTTAGTGTTGGAAAACCACTTTTCGCACTTGTGTTAATGTTGAAAAACCACTTTTCGCACTTGTGTTGGTGCAGGAAACCACTTTTGCACTTGTATTAGTGTGGAAAAACCACTTTTCGCACTTGTGTTAGTGTTGAAAAACCACTTTTCGCACTTGTGTTAGTGTTGAAAAACCACTTTTCGCACTTGTGTTGGTGCAGGAAACCACTTTTGCACTTGTATTAGTGTGGAAAAAACACTTTTTGCACTTGTGTTAGTGTTGAAAAAACACTTTTCACACTTGTGTTAGTGTTGAAAAACCACTTTTCGCACTTGTGTTAGTGTTGAAAAAACACTTTTCGCACTTGTGTTGGTGCAGGAAACCACTTTTGCACTTGTATTAGTGTGGAAAAAACACTTTTTGCACTTGGGATAGTGTTGAAAAACCACTTTTCGCACTTGTGTTAGTGTTGGAAAACCACTTTTTGCACTTGTGATAGTGTTGAAAAACCACTTTTCGCACTTGTGTTAGTGTTGAAAAACCACTTTTCGCACTTGTGTTGGTGCAGGAAACCACTTTTGCACTTGTATTAGTGTGGAAAACCACTTTTCGCACTTGTGTTAGTGTTGAAAACCACTTTTCGCACTTGTGTTAGTGTTGAAAAAACACTTTTCGCACTTGTGTTAGCGTTGAAAAACCACTTTTCGCACTTGTGTTGGTGCAGGAAACCACTTTTGCACTTGTATTAGTGTGGAAAAAACACTTTTCGCACTTGTGTTAGTGTTGAAAAACCACTATTTGCACTTGTGTTAGTGTTGAAAAACCACATTTCGCAGTTGCGTTAGTGTTGAAAAACCACTTTTCGCACTTGTGTTGGTGCAGGAAACCACTTTTGCACTTGTATTGGTGTGGAAAAACCACTTTTCGCACTTGTGTTAGTGTTGAAAAACCACTTTTCGCACTTGTGTTAGTGTTGAAAAACCACTTTTCGCACCTGTGTTGGTGCAGGAAACCACTTTTGCACTTGTATTAGTGTGGAAAAAACACTTTTCGCACTTGTGTTAGTGTTGAAAAACCACTTTTCGCACTTGTGTTAGTGTTGAAAAACCACTTTTCGCACTTGTGTTAGTGTTAAAAAACCACTTTTCGCAATTGTGTTGGTGCAGGAAACCACTTTTGCACTTGTATTAGTGTGGAAAAACCACTTTTCGCACTTGTGTTAGTGTTGAAAAACCACTTTTCGCATTGTGTTAGTGTTGAAAAACCACTTTTCGCACTTGTGTTAGTGTTGAAAAACCACTTTTTGCACTTGTGTTGGTGCAGGAAACCACCTTTGCACTTGTATTAGTGTGGAAAAAACACTTTTCGCACTTGTGTTAGTGTTGAAAAACCACTTTTCGCACTTGTGTTAGTGTTGAAAAACCACTTTTCGCACTTGTGTTAGTGATGAAAAACCACTTTTCGCACTTGTGTTAATGTTGAAAAACCACTTTTCGCACTTGTGTTGGTGCAGGAAACCACTTTTGCACTTGTATTAGTGTGGAAAAACCACTTTTCGCACTTGTGTTAGTGTTGAAAAACCACTTTTCGCACTTGTGTTGGTGCAGGAAACCACTTTTGCACTTGTATTAGTGTGGAAAAAACACTTTTTGCACTTGTGTTAGTGTTGAAAAAACACTTTTCACACTTGTGATAGTGTTGAAAAACCACTTTTCACACTTGTGTTGGTGCAGGAAACCACTTTTGCACTTGTATTAGTGTGGAAAAAACACTTTTCGCACTTGTGTTAGTGTTGAAAAACCACTTTTCGCACTTGTGTTAGTGTTGAAAAACCACTTTTCGCACTTGTGTTAGTGTTGAAAAACCACTTTTCGCACTTGTGTTAGTGTTGAAAAACCACTTTACGCACTTGTGTTAGTGTTGGAAAACCACTTTTCGCACTTGTGTTAATGTTGAAAAACCACTTTTCGCACTTGTGTTGGTGCAGGAAACCACTTTTGCACTTGTATTAGTGTGGAAAAACCACTTTTCGCACTTGTGTTAGTGTTGAAAAACCACTTTTCGCACTTGTGTTAGTGTTGAAAAACCACTTTTCGCACTTGTGTTGGTGCAGGAAACCACTTTTGCACTTGTATTAGTGTGGAAAAAACACTTTTTGCACTTGTGTTAGTGTTGAAAAAACACTTTTCACACTTGTGTTAGTGTTGAAAAACCACTTTTCGCACTTGTGTTAGTGTTGAAAAAACACTTTTCGCACTTGTGTTGGTGCAGGAAACCACTTTTGCACTTGTATTAGTGTGGAAAAAACACTTTTTGCACTTGGGATAGTGTTGAAAAACCACTTTTCGCACTTGTGTTAGTGTTGGAAAACCACTTTTTGCACTTGTGATAGTGTTGAAAAACCACTTTTCGCACTTGTGTTAGTGTTGAAAAACCACTTTTCGCACTTGTGTTGGTGCAGGAAACCACTTTTGCACTTGTATTAGTGTGGAAAACCACTTTTCGCACTTGTGTTAGTGTTGAAAACCACTTTTCGCACTTGTGTTAGTGTTGAAAAAACACTTTTCGCACTTGTGTTAGCGTTGAAAAACCACTTTTCGCACTTGTGTTGGTGCAGGAAACCACTTTTGCACTTGTATTAGTGTGGAAAAAACACTTTTCGCACTTGTGTTAGTGTTGAAAAACCACTATTTGCACTTGTGTTAGTGTTGAAAAACCACATTTCGCAGTTGCGTTAGTGTTGAAAAACCACTTTTCGCACTTGTGTTGGTGCAGGAAACCACTTTTGCACTTGTATTGGTGTGGAAAAACCACTTTTCGCACTTGTGTTAGTGTTGAAAAACCACTTTTCGCACTTGTGTTAGTGTTGAAAAACCACTTTTCGCACCTGTGTTGGTGCAGGAAACCACTTTTGCACTTGTATTAGTGTGGAAAAAACACTTTTCGCACTTGTGTTAGTGTTGAAAAACCACTTTTCGCACTTGTGTTAGTGTTGAAAAACCACTTTTCGCACTTGTGTTAGTGTTAAAAAACCACTTTTCGCAATTGTGTTGGTGCAGGAAACCACTTTTGCACTTGTATTAGTGTGGAAAAACCACTTTTCGCACTTGTGTTAGTGTTGAAAAACCACTTTTCGCATTGTGTTAGTGTTGAAAAACCACTTTTCGCACTTGTGTTAGTGTTGAAAAACCACTTTTTGCACTTGTGTTGGTGCAGGAAACCACCTTTGCACTTGTATTAGTGTGGAAAAAACACTTTTCGCACTTGTGTTAGTGTTGAAAAACCACTTTTCGCACTTGTGTTAGTGTTGAAAAACCACTTTTCGCACTTGTGTTAGTGATGAAAAACCACTTTTCGCACTTGTGTTAATGTTGAAAAACCACTTTTCGCACTTGTGTTGGTGCAGGAAACCACTTTTGCACTTGTATTAGTGTGGAAAAACCACTTTTCGCACTTGTGTTAGTGTTGAAAAACCACTTTTCGCACTTGTGTTGGTGCAGGAAACCACTTTTGCACTTGTATTAGTGTGGAAAAAACACTTTTTGCACTTGTGTTAGTGTTGAAAAAACACTTTTCACACTTGTGATAGTGTTGAAAAACCACTTTTCACACTTGTGTTGGTGCAGGAAACCACTTTTGCACTTGTATTAGTGTGGAAAAAACACTTTTCGCACTTGTGTTAGTGTTGAAAAACCACTTTTCGCACTTGTGTTAGTGTTGAAAAACCACTTTTCGCACTTGTGTTAGTGTTGAAAAACCACTTTTCGCACTTGTGTTGGTGCAGGAAACCACTTTTGCACTTGTATAAGTGTGGAAAAACCACTTTTCGCACTTGTGTTAGTGTTGAAAAACCACTTTTCGCACTTGTGTTAGTGTTGAAAAACCACTTTTCGCACTTGTGTTAGTGTTGAAAAACCACTTTTCGCACTTGTGTTGGTGCAGGAAACCACCTTTGCACTTGTATTAGTGTGGAAAAAACACTTTTCGCACTTGTGTTAGTGTTGAAAAACCACTTTTCGCACTTGTTTTAGTGTTGAAAAACCACTTTTCGCACTTGTGTTAGTGTTGAAAAACCACTTTTCGCACTTGTGTTAATGTTGAAAAACCACTTTTCGCACTTGTGTTGGTGCAGGAAACCACTTTTGCACTTGTATTAGTGTGGAAAAACCACTTTTCGCACTTGTGTTAGTGTTGAAAAACCACTTTTCGCACTTGTGTTAGTGTTGAAAAACCACTTTTCGCACGTGTGTTGGTGCAGGAAACCACTTTTGCACTTGTATTAGTGTGGAAAAAACACTTTGTGCACTTGTGATAGTGTTGAAAAAACACTTTTCACACTTGTGTTGGTGTTGAAAAACCACTTTTCGCACTTGTGGTAGTGTTGAAAAACCACTTTTCGCACTTGTGTTGGTGCAGGAAACCACTTTTGGACTTGTATTAGTGTGGAAAAAACACTTTTTGCCCTTGTGATAGTGTTGAAAAACCACTTTTTGCACTTGTGTTAGTGTTGAAAAACCACATTTCGCACTTGTGTTAGTGTTGAAAAACCACTTTTCGCACTAGTGTTGGTGCAGGAAACCACCTTTGCACTTGTATTAGTGTGGAAAAAACACTTTTCGCACTTGTGTTAGTGTTGAAAAACCACTTTTTGCACTTGTGTTAGTGTTGAAAAACCACTTTTCGCACTTGTGTTGGTGCAGGAAACCACTTTTGCACTTGTATTAGTGTGGAAAAACCACTTTTCGCACTTGTGTTAGTGTTGAAAAACCACTTTTCGCACTTGTGTTAGTGTTGAAAAACCACATTTCGCACTTGTGTTGGTGCAGGAAACCACCTTTGCACTTGTATTAGTGTGGAAAAAACACTTTTTGCACTTGTGTTAGTGTTGAAAAAACACTTTTCACACTTGTGTTAGTGTTGAAAAACCACTTTTCGCACTTGTGTTAGTGTTGAAAAACCACTTTTCGCACTTGTGTTGGTGCAGGAAACCACTTTTGCACTTGTATTAGTGTGGAAAAAACACTTTTTGCACTTGGGATAGTGTTGAAAAACCACTTTTCGCACTTGTGTTAGTGTTGAAAAACCACTTTTTGCACTTGCGATAGTGTTGAAAAACCACTTTTCGCACTTGTGTTAGTGTTGAAAAACCACTTTTCGCACTTGTGTTAGTGTTGAAAAAACACTTTTCGCACTTGTGTTAGTGTTGAAAAACCACTTTTCGCACTTGTGTTAGTGTTGAAAAACCACTTTACGCACTTGTGTTAGTGTTGAAAAACCACTTTACGCACTTGTGTTAGTGTTGAAAAACCACTTTTCGTACTTGTGTTAATGTTGAAAAACCACTTTTCGCACTTGTGTTGGTGCAGGAAACCACTTTTGCACTTGTATTAGTGTGGAAAAACCACTTTTCGCACTTGTGTTAGTGTTGAAAAACCACTTTTCGCACTTGTGTTAGTGTTGAAAAACCACTTTTCGCACTTGTGTTGGTGCAGGAAACCACTTTTGCACTTGTATTAGTGTGGAAAAAACACTTTTTGCACTTGTGTTAGTGTTGAAAAAACACTTTTCACACTTGTGTTGGTGTTGAAAAACCACTTTTCGCACTTGTGTTAGTGTTGAAAAACCACTTTTCGCACTTGTGTTGGTGCAGGAAACCACTTTTGGACTTGTATTGGTGTGGAAAAAACACTTTTTGCACTTGTGTTAGTGTTGAAAAAACACTTTTCACACTTGTGTTGGTGTTGAAAAACCACTTTTCGCACTTGTGTTAGTGTTGAAAAACCACTTTTCGCACTTGTGTTGGTGCAGGAAACCACTTTTGGACTTGTATTAGTGTGGAAAAAACACTTTTTGCACTTGTGATAGTGTTGAAAAACCACTTTTTGCACTTGTGTTAGTGTTGAAAAACCACATTTCGCACTTGTGTTAGTGTTGAAAAACCACTTTTCGCACTAGTGTTGGTGCAGGAAACCACCTTTGCACTTGTATTAGTGTGGAAAAAACACTTTTCGCACTTGTGTTAGTGTTGAAAAACCACTTTTCGCACTTGTGTTAGTGTTGAAAAACCACTTTTCGCACTTGTGTTGGTGCAGGAAACCACTTTTGCACTTGTATTAGTGTGGAAAAAACACTTTTTGCACTTGTGATAGTGTTGAAAAAACACTTTTCGCACTTGTGTTAGTGTTGAAAAACCACTTTTCGCACTTGTGTTAGTGTTGAAAAACCACTTTTCGCACTTGTGTTAGTGTTGAAAAACCACTTTTCGCACTTGTGTTAGTGTTGAAAAACCACTTTACGCACTTGTGTTAGTGTTGAAAAACCACTTTACGCACTTGTGTTAGTGTTGAAAAACCACTTTTCGCACTTGTGTTAATGTTGAAAAACCACTTTTCGCACTTGTGTTGGTGCAGGAAACCACTTTTGCACTTGTATTAGTGTGGAAAAACCACTTTTCGCACTTGTGTTAGTGTTGAAAAACCACTTTTCGCACTTGTGTTAGTGTTGAAAAACCACTTTTCGCACTTGTGTTGGTGCAGGAAACCACTTTTGCACTTGTATTAGTGTGGAAAAAACACTTTTTGCACTTGTGTTAGTGTTGAAAAAACACTTTTCACACTTGTGTTGGTGTTGAAAAACCACTTTTCGCACTTGTGTTAGTGTTGAAAAACCACTTTTCGCACTTGTGTTGGTGCAGGAAACCACTTTTGGACTTGTATTAGTGTGGAAAAAACACTTTTTGCACTTGTGTTAGTGTTGAAAAAACACTTTTCACACTTGTGTTGGTGTTGAAAAACCACTTTTCGCACTTGTGTTAGTGTTGAAAAACCACTTTTCGCACTTGTGTTGGTGCAGGAAACCACTTTTGGACTTGTATTAGTGTGGAAAAAACACTTTTTGCACTTGTGATAGTGTTGAAAAACCACTTTTTGCACTTGTATTAGTGTGGAAAAACCACTTTTCGCACTTGTGTTAGTGTTGAAAAACCACTTTTCGCACTTGTGTTAATGTTGAAAAACCACTTTTCGCACTTGTGTTGGTGCAGGAAACCACTTTTGCACTTGTATTAGTGTGGAAAAACCACTTTTCGCACTTGTGTTAGTGTTGAAAAACCACTTTTCGCACTTGTGTTAGTGTTGAAAAACCACTTTTCGCACTTGTGTTGGTGCAGGAAACCACCTTTGCACTTGTATTAGTGTGGAAAAAACACTTTTTGCACTTGTGTTAGTGTTGAAAAAACACTTTTCACACTTGTGTTAGTGTTGAAAAACCACTTTTCGCACTTGTGTTAGTGTTGAAAAACCACTTTTCGCACTTGTGTTGGTGCAGGAAACCACTTTTGCACTTGTATTAGTGTGGAAAAAACACTTTTTGCACTTGGGATAGTGTTGAAAAACCACTTTTCGCACTTGTGTTAGTGTTGAAAAACCACTTTTTGCACTTGCGATAGTGTTGAAAAACCACTTTTCGCACTTGTGTTAGTGTTGAAAAACCACTTTTCGCACTTGTGTTGGTGCAGGAAACCACTTTTGCACTTGTATTAGTGTGGAGAAAACACTTTTTGCACTTGTGATAGTGTTGAAAAAACACTTTTCGAACTTGTGTTAGTGTTGAAAAACCACTTTTCGCACTTGTGTTGGTGCAGGAAACCACTTTTGCACTTGTATAAGTGTGGAAAAACCACTTTTCGCACTTGTGTTAGTGTTGAAAAACCACTTTTCGCACTTGTGTTAGTGTTGAAAAACCACTTTTCGCACTTGTGTTAGTGTTGAAAAACCACTTTTCGCACTTGTGTTAGTGTTGAAAAACCACTTTACGCACTTGTGTTAGTGTT